>NW_017537136.1:55391-68541 GCF_001853355.1 Bactrocera latifrons
GTGTATAAAGCATGTATGACTTTCGTCGGGTATCTTACACATGATATTGGCGTTTCCCCACGCCTTTAAGGCGTTCCATCTCTCACTGATCCGTTTCGCAACCCTATGTTTCGGCAGCCAGATGGAAGCCGGCTTTGGCAATCACTTTGTRTCATGGATCCAAGTATATATGTAGCCGTAGTACGATGTGAGATTATTGCCTAACTTGCCGCCTGGTTATCAACGTATAGGAGGTGTGTTCAAAAAGTATCGCGTATTTTCGCGGTTACGTATATTCGAATTTCGAATTTTTTATGGCGTTAAGTTGGTACTCATGTCTCTCACTTGTGCCGACAAGCTCGGCCATTTTGAATGTTCATTTAATTGTTGACAGGTGCTTTGGATCGTCTTCGAATTTTACCTATTCAAAAAAATGAATCAAAGAACCTGTATCAAATTTTGTGTGAAAAACGAAATTAAGTGCGCGGATGCATTCCGAAATTTGACTGCGGCATACGGAGAAGCCAGCTTGGACCGAAGCAACGTTTATCGGTGGTACAAAATGTTCTCAGAAGRCCGAGAAGATGTGACAAAAATTGGCTTTTGCACCACGATAACGCTCCTGCTGCTCACACATCGTTGCTTGTGCGCGACTTTTTGGCCAAAAACAACACACTAATGATGCCGCAGTCACCGTATTCCCCAGATCTGGCTCCCTATGACTCTTTCTTGTTCCCTAAACTGAAGAGGCCATGAAAGGACGACGTTACGCTTCTCTTGACGAGATAAAGACGGCATCGAAGGAGGAGCTGAAGAAGATAAAAAACAAAATATTTTTTGAAGTGCTTCGAAGATTGGAAAAACCGTTGGCACAAGTGTATAATATCTCATGGGGGTTACTTTGAAGGGGACAAAATAGATATTCGCGATAATTTTTGAACACACCTCATATATTGATCTTCCTTACATTATTTCCTGTATTGTTAGATCCCAACCGATTTCGTGACAACAAAGTCTTCTGGCTGAAAGATACTGCAGTATTTCGCAAGCTTGAAGCATCACCTGAGATCTAACTATGCGCAATAGACTCCTCCGCCCATTGCTTAGCCATTTTTAAACCGTCTGTGTCGATGTGGGAAGTTATACTGGGAAATCGCATGCTCTTGTATCATATGGCTTCTTTTCGTGTAATTCTCTTATCTCCCAGATAAATCATCAGTATAAGTGGCCTATTTTAGGGACCGATCCCCTCCTTATCGAGCTATACCCGTAGGTTACTTTTTATATTAGATTYTATCAGCGACCAAAGTATTGGCAGATCAATCAAACTTTCGGCTTCTGGAGCAATATTATGCGTAGATTTCGCAGATAGTTTGTTTGTTTGTTTTGAAAGATATGTCGCATAAGTTGAATAAAAATAGGAAAATAAGGAAATAGGAAATTTCTGGTTCGTAAGTGTTGTTGTTATACAATTTCGCAAAAATGTTTTTCTATGCCGATTTCTCACAGTGTACACATTCGCATTAATAACTCCATTCAAAATGTATTGATGTCGTGTGGCAAATTTGTGCATTGAAATTTATCATCTAYGCAGACGCATATTGCTTACATTGTAGCCGCACACGGCAGCAGCAATCGGAGCGCAGGCAAGCAATTTCGTTAGACATTGCAGATTACGAGTATTACAGCAGTCAATATTGAGTTAAAACTATTAATAACGCTACTAATATTTGCTCGCATGTAAGTGAGTTGGACGGCAGCAAACTACCGCAAGACACCCTTTCGCCAATTGCGATGACGACAACGACGACGACTCCAACCGCCAGCGAGAGGTGTGAAGCGCAAATTAACACACTTGACAAATTATTGCCACACGCACACCACCACACACACACACACACGAAAGCAGTAGGCATGAGTTTAGTTTGCCCCAAAGTGGTTTGCCTTCGTATAGCGCACTGCAATGCAACAGTCTGCAGCAACCGGGGTATCGGATCACACGACGCTGGCAATTGAGGCATTGCAACGATCGATTGATGGCAGATTTTTTAATGAATTTGTCTGTTTTATCAACTGAAAAATGCGGTTTCCCATGCCACGCACAACAATGTGTGCTTATTTATACTCAGACTATTTATTTGTTTGTACATATRTACATACATGCGTAGGTATGTATGTGTAGGTGTTTGTGTGTGTGTTAGTCGCAGCAATTTTATCTGGCTGCTGATTGCAGATTGCCACASTTTATGGTTGATTGGAGGGGCAAATTTGCTAATTGTAGGCCTGTTATTTAGCAAACAGTCTTATATATGACATATTAGGGTGGTACTGCAAAAATYGAATATGGGATTATTGGTGCCAAAATCGGTACTGGAAGACTGTTTAAATATCGATTTTGATTAATAGCTGGAATAAACTAATCATAATACTCTGACCAGGATATTTTAAGYCTGTCACAATGTTTATAACCCCCGAAAGAGAAATTAAGAGATTCTACAAAGTATTTAGGTAACCATACAAGTCTTATCACAAAGACACTCGATGCTCTTCATAGTGAGGTTAGGCACTTCTTGAACAACCCTCTGTTAATGAGTTTAAAGCATCGCCGTTCAGATGTCTGAATGGATGTTCACTTCTMTGAAGGAGGCTTCACTCCGGAGCAGCAGATCTACTGCTAACATAAAGGCTGCAACCTCGGCTTGGAAGACACTGCAATAGTCAGGAAGTGAAGCTAGAGTTGATAGAGAGCTCCTATTAGTAAATTCCTCCACCAACCTTCACCCCAAGCTTTGATCCATCCTTAAGGAAACACACTGCTCTTCTCCTCCAACGGCTTTTTCCCGCCCACAACACCCTCGCCGGCATATGAGCAGAAAAGGAGCCGCCGTATTTCGATTTGATGCAAGTGACCCGGTATGAAGTCAAAGTGCGTGTGAGGAATTCTGATCGTTCAGATACAAGTTCTTTTAAGAACCCAGGTTCTCTGAGTCTGATAGCAACCTTCGCGGCCCTACACCTTTTGACGATGTCTACGGACACTAAACGGACTGGAGTTCCTTTGCAAGTGTGGTCTTTTGTAGAGTCCTYCACATAAATACTCCATAGAACAGAATGGGCTTGACTATGGTGTCGTAGAGCCAGACGACCACTTTCCGTGAGAAACCCCTTTTGGTAATGGGTTTTCTACAGCAATATGAGGCAATCGATGCCTTTTTTGMTCTYTCTTCGATATTCGGCTTYCATTCTTATCCAGGATGAGCTCCACATGTTTCAGTGTATCTGTTGGTTGCTGACGGAAAGATTCTTTGACCTTAAGCCACCATAAAATTTATATGGGACATTTTCATTTGTGATTCCACTCAAGCCCTTGCTTTCATTTAAGTACCACCCTAATGTAAATTTATAGCAGTTCCATTACAGTTAGAGATTTCTGTTGCAAATTACTTTATAAAARCATTACAAAACCACACATAATTCACACCTCAACTTGGAAATCCATATGATTACTRGCATCAGTATCAAACACATTGGTACATATGAGCATATGTATGTTTATAAATTCCCATATATTATATATACATGAGTACTTATGTATATAGTTGCAGCAATTTGGGTATGCATCTCCGGCTAGTTAAACTGGCTCTTGTCTGCTGCTGCCTCGCTTGACTTGGCCTGGCCGCCCATGCGTCCAACGTTCGCTGATTGAGAGATCCTCAATTGTTGCTCAGGTATTGGATTTCCTAGTCGAGCGGTACATCTGTGGTTTCGCTTCACCAACATTCACCATGCAACACACGCTGCAATCATGTTGCATCGATAATTTATTTGCATTGTATGCTTTTTACAAAAAAAAAAAAAAAAAAGGAATTCTAGCTATAAAATTTACTGCAAACCACACACGCTCTCGCAATTCACACCTTGGATATATTAGTTTCAGTATGACGTGTGTATTCTTTGCTATTTAAGTACATATATATATGGTGTATACTTATAAATGTAAAATAATTTAATTTACCATCACATTTCGCATGTCGTGAGATTGACTYCTAAGTGTATGCCAACGGCAGAAGGAGAATACTCAATTTCTATTTAGGCGGTCCCTTGTGATACGTAGAAATTCTAAAAACTTGATCTTATRGACCCTCAAAAATCGACGAAGCGATTTCAGTYTTTCACAAATTTGCTGARCCGGCTAAAAMTCTTATTGCMTACTGGTTCGTGTAAGGTAGRACTGCCGAGATGTTTTAAMSTCAGTCTTCSAAAAGCTGCGTAAGGGAGGCGAAATGCCGCTATGACCAGGCATCCAATTGAGTCTGATAAAGAGGTAACTCGAGGCATACCTTAACTATCTTTGAGCGGGCTTGCGAGTGAGTTCCCGAGCTCAACATTAGGGATGCCGCTCTGCTGTCGGAGTAAATGCTCACTTCGCAGAAAGAAGCTGCACTCCTTGCAGAAAACTCCACAACATTTTCTCCTMGCTCCGACCCAGTCGTTAAAAGTCTCACTACGACTCTTCTCCCTCGATACCAAGAGTAGCCTCTGCAATGCAATGGTTCAATTGTTTTGGGATAGCATTGAAGGATGAGAGAATTTCAGTGTGACAGTCAGCCATATCTATGCTACATATAGGATGGTATTAAGAGCGATTGCTGGTGTAGCCTTCTATCGATGATAAGCTTCAGGTATTTCTTCTTATCAACAGCTGGAAGGCGTGAGCCTTCGTAAGAAAGTGTGACGTCTGAGATTTTATACATCCTGTTGAAAAAAACTATTTCAGTTTTATTTGGATTGATGGCTACACCGTTTCTATTCACCCAGTTGGATACCAAGTTCAGATACTCTTCAGGTTGCACGCAGTCTTTGGTTAGAAACTTGTCTTTAACCATSAGAAGATCTTCGTCGGTAATCACAACAATCGAAAGCAGTGTAGAAAGAACCTCACCAAGCGAGATGCCTCTGTTAAGCTTTCTTAATGTRTACTAAGTATATATGAGGGAATTTAGACTTTTATTTTTGTTAGTCGAGTCTTTACTTTTCAATTGCCTACTCAGTCCGAAGTTACAATTGTTGCTTTTCGACGTCGTACCTTYCTTGTGTTTGGATGCATATCTTCGCTACAACGAGATAGTAGTCCGAGTCGATGTTAAGCCCTCAGAGGTTTCGAATATCACAATGAAGACATGTCGTCCATCTACCACAACATGATCGATTTAGTTTTGAAGTTTTCAGAAGTCAAAGACAGCCAAATACCGTCATGAATTTTTTTGTACTGGAATCTAGTACTACACCATATTTCGAGAGCCTGCATAATGGAGGTTGAATTTATCGACCGTTGTATCGTTGTGGACATCGTGGAAGCTTTTATAGGTGTGCTATAAGCGTTCATAGAAGGCATCTTTGGTCACATTGCAGCTCCCTTCCGCAAATAAGTGATATGCTGAAGAATTTACCTTTGATTCAGATTGTGGCTAGAGGTCCGTTTACCGGAGTCAGGACTCGACGACTGAGTGATTTCCACCGCAAATGTCACACCGAAAATGCGCTCCTTTATATGGCCACTGTAGTAATTGGAAAATCTCATCTCAGTCCTTGTCCCCACTTCTTAGAGGGTGGCTACGCTAGGCTTTACTTTTACGGGGAGTCCTTACTACGCTTGCTGTGGTCGTAATAAAAAGTGGAGTATTTCATCCGAGRCTGTTGTTTCTTTTTCATTGGCAGTTGTTTTTACGTAGCCGGTCACAAGCCCAGCGCACAACCTCGCTAAACGAGTACTATAAAGTTTTCTACATATACATATCGTATGTATATAGTGAGCCGGTTGTTTGAAGATCGACCCACGTTCGCTGCCACACCTCTGTTGAACGGACGCTGAAATTAGACTTCAGCGAACCCTTACATCGAATATATCGGAGTGGCCCCGCTCAAGATTCCCTCTTCCTCTCTTTTAATCGTGACCCTAGGTTCCACACGGGTTGGCTGCGGAGTCACCTCACTTTTCTCATCGAAACATCGCACATAAATCTCAAAAATGAATTCCCAAAAATTCGTTCTCTTACCAACATTTTAATCCAGTTCAAGCGACTGAGTTAAAATTTTTCTCAGTGTAAATTTTTTGGCATAATTTATGCCACATTACCACAACCCWTTTGCATTCTAATCTCTTAGTCAAATGTCAACAACAATTCAAATTCAAATATTTTGACATTTAATGTCTTCGGCAACTTTTCCCAGCAATTACGCCTCAAAGCCATTCAACAACTTTCTCAGACCAATTGAAATATAATCAAATCGAGAGTGCATAACAATTAGACGCTTTGGCAAAAAGAAAATAAATATCGATAAATAAATATTATTTTAATTGCATTGATTGAATGTCCAACTGACTGAGTGGCATTCGTTGATTTGGCTGGACAAGTGCAGGCTTGGAAAAGATGACAATAATGATAATCATGCTGGTAATGAACATCGCATTCCCAACGCCCGACAAACATATAACGAATGATCGACGAACAAATCGATCGCAGAAATTGTGTATGGTCGCATGTAGGCCTATTAGCCGAAGGTAGGAATGTTGTATGCTTTCGTAAAAAGTGGARGTTACTCATTACACATTCACTTAGACTCCTTACTAATTAGTCTAATTTTCAAAAACCAACTAACTGATTTGACAATAAAAATTATATTTACAATTTTTACATAAAATGGTGCGATCCATCTTTTGTAAAATTACAATGAAGTATATAAATACTACCACTAACGCTATCTGTCCTTAAGTCCTATATTGATGCCATGATTCGAGCTCAATCATCCATCCTTAATCGTTTCTTGCTATTCTTCCTCATATTATTTGTTTCCACACCCGCCATTTCATCCAAATCCTTCGTTTCGCCAGGGTCGTATCTATTCTCTGCCACATCAAAACCCAGACGTCTACTTTTTGTCAGCTTGCCAACTTTAACTGACTTCTTCAGTAGTTCGACACCATTTTTTTACTTACAGTTAACATCGAAACTCACTTACATTTGCTTTCGAGCCCAAACTGAGTTTTGATCAGCCTTGTTCCGAAAAATTAACTAAATGTGACCCTCGTGAGAACTTAGTTGTTTTAAGAAAACAGGTTTTTGAAGGAACCCTATAAAAAAAAGGGAAATGGTAGGTAAGCAGGTAGAATGGATGTCTGACGCCTCATGTCCTAAGGAGACTCTAAACCAACACGTGTTTCTGTTCACGTTCGTAAATRTAACACTTTTTAACTGTGGAACCTCTGAATGACAGTCAAGATCGACAGTTACAATATTTTCATATACAAAGCTTTGAGCTCGCCAAGAAGTTGTCAAATAGTCGCTTCTTCTTCTACCGCCTGGCATGTCTGTCAATAAGAATGTTACCTCTTGGAACTTCTACTAGAGTTCTTATGACATTCCTTCTTAGTTTTAGTAGTCTAAATCTGCAGTCAATGTTCCATGCTTTTCACATTAGTCTGCTTGTTGAGCAAGCTAAGGACTTACTCCTCCAAGCCTCAGCCATATCTATAACATGTTTGTCGTTTAAATATATACAGTATCTTTGATGAAACTTCAATTTGAATTTTTCGACTGTCCGCAGTATATTCCGTTATTTTTTTTTTTTTTACTTTCAGTGTAGTGGACCCCCCAAAATCCCTTCAAACACTCTTCGCGTTCATGAAAACAAAAAAAGTTTAGACAACTGCTTCGTCGTGTTGCATATTTTCTACAACAGGGTTTCTGACTAAACTCTAGTAGTTTCACTGAATATWACTTTACAATTTCAGCTTGATTAACAAATGCCAGTTGCCAAAGCAAAACTTTTTCTTGATTCCAATAAATACAAATGGGCATAATTGCAGCGCTGACGAATTTCGCGGGCAATACATCGCTGCACTTTTGCTTGCTTCAGCTACCGTATTGTTGTTGTTATTGTTCATAATTATAGACATTATGTATGTGTTGTTTTTGTGATTGCTGCCGCTTGCAGTACGTGATTGCAATGTTGTTGCGCTTATTTACATGGTGCACTTTGCTGTTATTGTTGTGGCAACATCTTTGGTTTTAACTTGTGGCCTTTTAGTTTGTTCCACGCGTAGCAACACCATTTTAATTGCTTCATCATTTGTTGCAATGCATATGCTCTGTGCATATATAATTATGTGCGTTATTTTTATCATAGCGGCACGTATCAAGGATTGTGGCAGTGTGGCAGCAATGCAAATTATTTGCCCACTCAATTGGTGACTGTGGAAAGGTGCATAGTAAGTTAGTGAGTAAATGCACCTCGCTGTAGGGAACTGGAATGTTATTATTTGCCTCTAAGTTTTTTTCAATAGATGATTTTCGATTTTTTCCAAGAATCGTATTGAAGATCCATTTGGTCGATTATACTGAACATTCGTCRAAAAAGGCTTTCAAAATCTATACTTCCGAGAGGCACTAGAATTATATAAGATTATTACGACTTTTGAGAATTTTTTTGGAAATGTGTTCTATTCTAGAAGATCAATAATTTAGACCATTTTGTATGCATATGTATAGTTTGATTTCATACCGGAAGTTTCTGGTAATATTAGGATTTCGAAAAAATTTCTGAAACAGATTTTCTGGAGCTAATGAATTAAAATCAAAGTTTTTGTTAAATAAATATCTTTTAATCTCCATCATCGAAATCTAACCACCTGCCTTGCACTCTTTCRTGGACCAGTGGCAACCCTACGTAGGTACGATAATGGTTCGTCTTTCAGGTTTGGCGTTTCTATCGCTGATTCTTTGACACCCGTTGCACCTATACATTGTTTTGGAGTATCCTAGTTGCGCTTCTTCTCTTCAGTGTCGGAATATGATACCTGTGGTGGTTTGTCTTCTCTTCAGTATCCACATTTGAGTTTGGGCAAAACTCCTCGACCTTCTGCGTGAAAAAATCCTCAAATTCGTAGAACTGTACATTAGAATCGTAGATGTTTTTTGGTCGAATTTTGAAAAATACTTAATRTCAAATAGTAATAATATATTTTGAAAGTTTTTTTTCTTGAAACTTTCTACTACGCCAGGCGTGTTTCTTTCTTGTACCTAATTTGCTGCATACCTCGATCATCTAACTTAAATGTTTTGAACCTACTAGGAAAGGTCTCAACTATCGGCTCCCTTTACATTATGAGATACTAGTTTAGAGGTTGACTTATATATTTAGGTAGCATTAAATTTATACCCGTATATATATTTCTTTAGTATCCTGAGTGTCGGCTTTGTGTTCCTGTGAATTTGTATAACTGAAATTACTAAGCAATATAATTTACTGGGGAACTATTCCAAGGAATGTAGATCAATCCTGTCAATGAGTAACCCTAGATTTACATATGTACATACTCGCATTCGCAGTCGATTGTGATTTTGGGTTACTTAGGGTAAAATGCGAGATAAAAGATCTGAAAGACCTTAGAACATAGGTCCGTGGTTACCAGTCGCAGAGATATTTCAAAATTATGGTACATAGAGAAATATTTACTCCTCGAGGTATTGGGAAAGTATGCAGGAAAGAAAGAAGCCGCTCCGCTCGAGCTGACGTACAAAGCTCCTTTCTAAATTGAAGCGGTTAAGAAACTAGATAGATAAAAAACTTCTCGGTTAAGTTTCGAGGGTTTGTCTAGGGAAACCATCCTAAAATGATTGCCAGCATTCCACAGCAAAGAATRCTATTTTGTTTTCGAGCCTCAAACTCTGCAAGTAGTACCTATCTATTACCTAAGCATGTATKCACCTATTTATGGCAACCATTAAGTCATTACACCCATTCACTATCAACATAAATCTCATGTCAATTGTTATATTTGAGCAAAAAGTCATGCGAGTAAGCTTCCAAGATACATGTGTTTGTATGTAATGCGTCCAGTAGCTRTACTCCTAGTCATCGCTGATCAATTTAAGATCATGATGATCGCCTTTTTCGGTTGCAACAACAGATCATTTGTGATCGTTTTATGGTTTGTTGCCTCTAATAAAAGGAAGAAATCAATATCGATTGCTCTCTTAGTACATCAATATTACCTAAATCTGCTGAAACATACTACCGCTTAATTGGAGCGTCGAGCTGCACTCAAACAAACCCGCTCCGTTCATTTGCTAAACTGCTTGCCTGCCTACCACCAGCCTTGTGCCGAAAGCTCAGCGCTACGGCGCACCTCTCTATKTGTGGCAGTCAACTGCACTCCCAAATGACGCAGACATGATCGCGCACGAGCACATATGGTCATTGCATGAAGATGCCGAGACAGGCTGCTCTAACCGCTATCGGGCTCTTGCCCCGAACAAGTCGTCCGTCGCATTGAGAAGTAAAGAAATATGCCAAATTGTAAGCGTTACTCGCCGCCGCGAAGCCGTAGTGGCGACGGCAGCTGTGTCGCTTGTGTGGTCTGGCGTGTTGAGATCTTTATGAGTGCGATCGCTGTCATCGGTAGACTTGGAGTGACATATACACTTAAACAGTTGTTCAACGACTTGGTGTGCGCTTTTTGGACGAACTGCGTTCGACACACTCTTTCGAACTGGATATATAGATATAGTACACACGAGACCGTCGGTTGATCGGTCTATTTGTTTGTTGGCTCTCTTTCATATGTATGTATATGTACGAACATGTAGTATATCTGTCGGCTGTTACTAATTGTTGCATACGGCTGAAATGAAATTGTCTTATTGCAATCAGTTGTGTGGCAGCAGCTCCACATACGGCTTAAGCTAATCACTCTTACCATATAAAGGCATTACGGTAGCCAAAGAGATTACCAATATGCGAGCTTAAGTATAAATAGTGCGTCAAGGATGAATATGTTTTAAATTTAGCATGACAGATGAAGCTAGGAAAGTGATTTTTTGTGAAAAGTAGGTTGAAATGTGTGAGGTATTTAAACTGAGTATCAGTGATCCGATTACTGGCTAGGTGTTATGCTCAATGGAAGTACTGCCCGTACTTAGTCAAGACAAAAATTTTAAAGAGAAGAAAATAAAGGCATTAACTTTTTATTATTATTATTTTTTAATCTGAGTCGCAATCCTGGTAAAGAGAATTAAAATGGAATGGTAATCTGGAATGTCTGGGATATACTATTGCAAATAAGTTTTTCTTTGGAACACTCTACAACTCTATAACAATACTATGCGGAAGAGGTCATTAGTGCTCTCGAGAAATTCGGGAACGAATCGAATCTCMAGCATCTCWTATATTGTCTTCTCTGCGGCACTACTGTGGTGGGACAGACCACGTGCACTACGAAAGGCACCCCACAAGATCGGGTTCTGTCTCTTTTACTTTGATTTATTTTGTATTGTAAGAACTTAAGAGTAACTCAATGTAGTAGCTTGMTGGACGTATGAAGCGGCTTGGGCTCTCCCACCGAAAGTTTTGCTTTGAAACCGTGGTTAACCTTCTATGATATATATGTGTGGTGAATGGCATTCGGGGAGGYCACACTCGCTTAACAGCTAGGAGCGGCTCTTGTTGGTATCAGCGGTGCACTACTTACAACACTAGCGATGATACTTAATATTATTTTCTTCCCTAGGAAACCGTACACATTAAGAGTCCCAGAGAGGGACAACGTCCGGTGTGTTTAACGTGGGTACCTGCTGACGACAGCCTTACTCCACGGCACTCAAAASTACAGCGGATCAAATCAATGCGTTGATCAGCGCCCTGAGAATGCCAAGCATTTTCAGTACCAATTGGCAGTGTGGAATGGACACACTAACCACCTTGGTCGGGTTCGAGGCCCTCCCAGAGAGGGACATTCCGAAATTCTCTCAACTTCGACAGCATCATAGATAACTTAGAACACTGTGCCRCAGAGCATATTTCTAGCGGTATCTTTTCCGCGGACATACATATATTCCTCCGAGAGATATGTTAATCGAGCGGAGTCGCTGGAGAAGAGGCGCRTTRAGCTTTATSATGTACSGATCRAATMGGAAGGATTAGAKTGCAGGAGGAGTTCTCAATTWTTGTTTCAGAATGRAAAGCCAATATTGTCTTTCTAGCAGAWGTTGCAGCCATCAAAGTGRCGCAATAGTACTTCTCCGARGCCGATGAGCTTCCAAGAAAATCCTCTTACCCAAATTCCTTTCAATGAGAACGAGAAAATGTTCTCTTATCTTCGTGCATTCGGATGCTTAATTGTTASAATTKTCAATTGGACTTATCTTAGGATTATTGGAWCTTGMAAATATTGGATCTTGAAAGACAACTGGAAAGAAAGGCCATGACTCTTAATCAGTCAAATTGTCGTAGATATGTCTCGAAGCACCGCTGTCGTATTTTTTTAATAATTTTCTTGACCAATAGACACGTGCCTGCTTTTGAGCGATCAGAAAATTATATTAAAATCCACTTGAAAAAAATGTTTATGTAATCAAATGTTCATGCAATAATGAATGTATGCTAGTCTCACTAATGCCCATAGTTGCCTTAGTAATCAAATGTTCATGCAATAATGAATGTATGCTAGTCTCACTAATGCCCATAGTTGCCTAAATATCATGACAACTCACGTGATGATCTTAAGTCCGTCTGTTTACTTTTAATAAGTTAATCCACGTTGAAAGTTGGAAATAATAATCGCGTTCCCGATTTTAATAAATTTTTTGATCGATGTGAATATTTTAAGTTACTGTTAACAACACAAATTGCGTTCGTTTGGCAAAATGTTCTGTGAATGTATAACACCAAAAAATATCAAAATTTACGAAATGTTTTGTGTGTTGACAGATTCGAACACTAGGGAACACAATCACACACACAATATAACACAATATAAAAGGCAGCCTACGTCAGACAGAGTATAGACTCAACAGCTGGGTCGTCTTTAGTACAAAGAAATAGATCAGTCCAGTGCTCGTAAAACACCCCGCATTTATATACTTTCTTCCGAAAGTGCAAGAGTCTATCAGCAACAAACTCAACCACTTCTCAGAGCGTGCTAAATCCTTATGGTCGCATGAATTCCTCTAAAAATTACTATTTCTTTTCGAAATCTTAATTGGCTGCYTTAATCTCGCAGTTTACAAACCAAGCCAATTGCCATCTTTAATTATACCAATTTTCGTTTTAATTTTATTTTCTCACTTTGCTTCCACGCCACAATTTGTATTTTCGTATTACTCTATTTTTT
>NW_017537136.1:68679-80065 GCF_001853355.1 Bactrocera latifrons
CAGCGACGGCCGAACATCTGTTAGCTGGTGTTGCGGTGCTTTTCGTTGGTGGCATACGTGTCGTGTGTATGTTTGGATATTGTGGCTGGTGCGCGTGAACACGTGTTCAACGKAGTCTTTCTCGACACGCCGCACACTTTTTATTATTTGATTTAATTTGTCTTCTTTAAAACTTGTGGACTCGCAGATATACTCCAATTTAATCTGACAAACACACGCACACAAAACAAGAGGAAGATATTGAATGCACCGCAGCGTTCTTTACCCTCATTTGTTGTTGTTGCAATTTGATTTGTTGTTTATTGCCGCCGCTGCTTTGGCGACAAAATTGATTTGTTCAATTTTTCCAACGATTAAACTCGCTGAAATTGACATTAGTAACGGTACATTTACTTTGAAGGTTGCAGCGCGATTCGACGCGTCGCCGCTCGAAGCTTTCACATATAATAATGCTTTCCTCGGYTTCGTGCTCGGGTGTCGTATGCGTCAAATCGTCGAAGTGTCATTCTCACTGCGTCAGCAGAAATTCTTTTGTTATTGTTGTACGGTTCGTAAGCCGTGTAATTTCGGCATTTTTGCACGTCTACTCGCTGTCTTCCTGATTTCTGAGGTATGCTTAAGTTTGCCGGAGCAGAAGGAGGCGGGCGGGAGTTCTTTTTTGGGGAAATGAAAAGTTTGCATTAAGTTTAACTGACTTCGCTGACGAAATTGTTGTTTTTATTGTTGCCGCTGCTGCCGCGCTAAGGAATTTAATCAATTTTGGTCCTTTATTGATTGGCACTTTGCCTTTAATGTTTTCTTATTTGTCGTTTTGCTTAATTTAAATCGATATTTTAAACCATATTTAACTTGTGTTTTCTTCTCTCTCTTTCTTTGCAGGACGAAGTAAGTATAATATTCGAGCTATGAGTTAAAGAATTATTGAGGTTACTGTTACGGGTAAGTATTTTGGAAATTAAAATATCTTCTTATTTATAGGCGCAGACACCGCTTACGCGGTTAAAGCCGAGTTTAAAACAGCGCGCCAGTCGTTCGGAGACTCCAAGTGCCGTTCAGGTACTTTTACTCCTGGTCTTTCGAACGCAGTAGATATCTTCCTTGTCCTGTGCTTCCACCGGCGTGTACTGAATCGATTACTCACAGAGTTGAAGTGTTTTCAACCCTTCTGACGATATGTATTATAGAGGTCAGGCATTGGCGTTCAGAGTGATGTTTCGAAAGCTGACGGACCTACGATTAGATTTGATCGTCCTTAGGTTTGTCCATAAAAAATGATTCCTATAATTCGMACTTACAAATAAGTAAAGCTCCTTGTGGACAATAAAAMTTTGCTCAAGCGTTTAATGCRAAAGAAATTCACASCAGCTCGGTGGGACATCTAAAAGTGTGAGCTCTTAGGGGTTTAAGCCTTGAACTCYMAAATGTGGRATAATAAAGRAGGAAGTGCTGAGATTGTTCTAYGTTGYCTTCTTYCATTTAGCTYCTGCAGCTGGCGTTTCTTGTAWGATTMTCAACCTTACAGCATAGACGGCGACAGATAATGACCTGGGAAAGACTTGCTTTTCTGGCGGCAAAAAAGCTCATTGRATCGCTTTCGGTTCGATCTTGGGCCTTAAAGAGTTTGCAGCAGCGCATGAACCGATGGCAGCCAATATAAAGAATACATTTAAACATGTTAAAGATATACCATGACTGAGTCTCGGTGAAGTAAATCCCTAATTTGCTCAATAAGCAGGCCAACGTGGTATRAATGGGATGTGTGCCGCTCATACCGACTATTCAAATTTAAAAGCAATGACAAAAAGTGGAGCAGAACTGCTAAGGGATTGGTAGATATGCAAGCAGGCTGGTCTTACTATACAATGACTATTGTAGAAGCTGCCAAGAGGTTCGTAGAAGAAAAMGAGACCACAAAAAATCTTCTATTTAAACACAAGGCTTTGTATAAATAAACCAGATTTTTGTAATAGTGGTTTCATATTGGACCTCCCAAAAAGCCTAAATGCGTCATAAAAAATCCAAAATATTTACTGACAATATATAATATATGTATRTGCGTTAGCCATTGAGTGGTCTCTATTTAAGCACTGCTAATTTAATAACGTTTTTTCAAAAGCATTGCTTTCGATCGAAACAGAAATAAGAATCGAACTACTGTAATATTGGCAATGACAGTTGGGCAATCTAATTTTTATTTAACCCCTTCCTCCAACCCGAAGGAAGTTGTTTYCCCTTTAATTAACAGTTAAATGTTGACAAGCATAGCGAACAAGCGCGTCAAAAGTGTTGACAAAGGACACCAGCGACAGTCAAAGGAGCGAGCAAAGCACCCCWTCGGAGGAATTAACAAAGTATACCMAAGAATATGCAAAGTGAAGTGATAGTACGAGTCGATTCCGGYTTTGCCAAAGTGAAGTAATAAAATTTTATTGCGCCGCAACGGATTGCCGGATTGTCGRATTGCTGAGTGGGTGCAGAGTGGCAGGCAGAGAGTTTTCCAAGATTTTTAGCACAAATACAGCAATAATTGAGCCACAAGTATTTGAATTTGCTCTCCAGCAAAAGCGTTTGCAAGAAAGTTGTGCAATTATATATGTGCGTGGGTGTGTTTGAATCCTTTAGGCGGTCTTTAATTATTTTTTATGACATTTTCCAACATTGCCATATTAAAATGTTGACACTTAATTTCATTTCCACCAATACATTCGCACACTCGCCACTCCTAATTGCTTTTTCGTGGAAAATGTCCGATGTCGAATGAGTTTTGTATGGAAGTAGTAATTGGTGAGCGTGCTGAAGTGAAAGTTACTCCTTTATTTGAATAGTTTTGCGAAAATGAAGCAATTTCGACAGCCACTAATGGGCATTTCTGGTTTTCAACTTTTCAACTGGCCGCCAAGTTGAGCGAAATGCAAATGTAGCATGAAATGGCAAGTAATTATTTTGAGCTATTGGAATGAGTGCTTTACAAGCTAGACATGTTATATACATATATATGTATATGTATAAATATTTAAGTTCCAAGAAACTACCACTCTGCCCACAAGTTCGCCATAGTTTAGCTGCCCCCACTCTATCCCCTGTTTCAACACGCTCGCTTGGAAAGCGGTAGGGCAGAAACAGAAAACCGCGACTTGAACGTCTTGTCGTGCTTCCGWGTTATTAATAACGGCAACTGCGACGCTAAGGAACATATTTCAGTGAAATTAAGAAATATTTGTGGTCACCACAAAACTGCTTAATATATCATCGTCTTGGACTTACATAATATCGCCATTCGCATATTAAAGTGCATAAATMATTTGTGAAATATGTTAAATGACCCGAAATATTTATGTACAAATTGTTTATGAAATGCTACAGGGTTTCGAAATTTTTTATACCTAACATGGGTAGAGGAAATTTTTTTAGCTAAAAGGCTTCAACATTTCACTTCGATGGTATGTCTTGTATCCAAAGCGGGAGAAAATAAGACGAACTACTGAAATTAATCACTATTAAATACGATCATCATGGTTAAGGCAGCCAAAGCCTTAAATTTGCACTCCAAATAACGTGTTTTTCAATAAGAGCGCTACGAAAGAATGACATTCTTTATTCTTGTGAAAGTCCATTCGATGCCATTACGTATGGAACTTTTCTTTTGCATGGCCACCACGGGCACACGTGCATAAGTCCAGACACTGAACCCGGTTTTCAAACATATGTATATCGGCCGATACTGCTGCAATTTCACGTTCGATATTCGTACGAAGTTCGTCAATCGTCGCTGGCTTGTTAGCATAGACCATAGACTACAGCCCCACAGGAAATAGTCTAACGTCGTCAAATCGCACGGCCGAGACCGTTAATTGACTGGGCCATTTCGTGGGATAGCACCCTCACCAAATCTGTTTTGTGGCACCGCCCTGTTGGAACCACATATTACCTAAGTCCATATCACCCAATTTGGGCCAAAAATATTCAGTTATCAATAAGCGGTAGCAATTCCCATTTAGAATAACGTGCCGATCTTGATCATCACGGAAGAAGTACCCACTCGCCGGACTCCGTATTTCGGTAGTCAATTTTAATAATTTCGACTCGTTGTTGGACCGTATATCTTTCCACGATGAAAAAGCACACTTTATTGAAGGGAAATGTCAAAAGAGCGGGAAAATTTTATAGTGACGTTTGCTCTCACTACCGGTCTCATTTTGTAGCGCCCCTATCGAAAATCCAATTAAATATAGAAGAGAATATTACTTCTTGARACTGAGGCTAGGTTAAGTAAATATTGTGATTTTACGCAAAGTTGCGATTAATCCCACTCGAAAAGCTTGAAACGTCAGCTCGTTGTGATGATCAAAAAGGCCGCCGACAAAACGCCTAGAGCGCTCGAGTACACGAAGCCAAGGGAATACCTGCGCGATCCTATCCTAATGGATCTTAAGTTAGGGTGCCAGCTTTTACAATTTCGGACGCTTCCTTTGTGGTCAGATATTTCACTAACTGATTTCGGAGTGTATGCARCCTTCGCTGGAACTTCGATCACCCGCATATCTCACAGTGGTATGTGCACGGAAACACGCCACTAGGAGTAGACTCTTCGACGTATTCGTACAAGTTATCGGAGATGTAGTCGAAATTATAGAGAATTTTTGAAAGTTCCTCTCTGGGACCCTTAATGTGTTCTGTTTTCCGGAGTCTGAKAGCAGGCCGGTAGGACTTACTACATATCTTCTTCCCTAGCCGAGTTGTTAAAACTCTGACTATYACTTGACCTTTAAAAGAATTTCTGTCATGGAAATTTTCGAACCGCTTTTGGGTTTTATTATGCTAAGCTTAATTTTTTGTCATAAAACCAAAGCTAAATTTCAAACAAAGAACACCAGAACCTTAAAAATAGCAGGGTGAATTGTTTAGCACTAGAACGCATGGCGACCGCACAGCTTCAATTACTTCCGGATCTTGGGCTATTGTTAAAAAGGTGATCTTTTATCAAGCTCATCGACTTACCCGTTTCCGGTGTTTCTATTTTGGCTGGACACTCTTATAGTACTGTGATCAAAATGTGAGGTGAATTTATTAATTATTTATTTAAAATTAGTCCCTATCCGAAAAAACGCGGTCTCAAGACCTTATTCCATTCGGTTTTTATCTCATCAATTTTGAGTTGGTTTCAAACTGGCAAAACGTTATAAGTCGAGTTTTTAGCAAAAAAGACGCGTAGAACCAATTATGTGTTACGTACATTATCGTGATGAAGGAACCAAGAGTTCTTCGGGGATTTTAGACGATTAGCTTGACGCAAATTCGGCCTAAATAATATTCATAGTGCACCACACCACGAACACCACCTCACCTTACTATTCATCATAAACTTGAGGTACCTTGAGGCAATTAATAATTAGACCAAATACTTCTTGACTAGTTCTGCGCATGCAGTCAGCCTCTGTAAATGCTTTGAAGCAGTAAGCTTACTGCTAAGTTGATAACAACCCGCTCTGTTTGAAAGACACACCGGTGATCTAAATGCTTCAAACTATAATCGAAGTGGAGCTTCCCAACTTTCATATGTTAGTCAACTGCGCCGAAATATCCGTATAAGCAATTTTATGAAYGGAAGCAAGGAAATATAAAGCAAAAAGCTTTCATAGAAGAAGTTAAACCTCAGCAGCAGCCTGGAACCCTGTTGTTGTAAACTCAGCTATAACCGCGTACGCGGTGTCTTCGCCAATAAAGTAGAAGAAGACTCCGGAACTCTTCCACTCCCTGCCTTTCGAAGATGGATGATTTTGCTAATCARCGACTCTGCCTTCGCACTTTAAATTAGCTTTAATTACACAAAAGTCAGTTCATTTCAACTACGGCACAGAGTGCCAAATTGTCGTCATCGTCTTTGATTGCTTTCCGCATAGGCGGGGGTAGCAATGACTGCGCGAATTTGCTGTCAAAGTTCAGCTAAAGCTGTGATGACGCGGCGAARACCGAAATAAAATTTAATTATTTAAAAGKAAAATTAAGTAAAACACAACGAAAGACAACTTGAATTTTGGACTATTTAACATTTGAATTAATTGCGCTGAGGGAAAACTCATTGAGGGAGGACGAGGGTGGGTGTCGCATGAATTTGGCTACAATTCCGAGCACTTTGCCGAATTACAATTCATTGGTGTCGTGTAATTTTTAGCTCCTCATAAATCTTGGCAGCATGTTCGTGCATAGATGCCACGAAAATTTATGCAGACTCGCTGCGCAATGYGGCTGGGTTTAAAGCAAGTGGTTTACAAAGTGCGGCGCTGCAGCCACTTCAATGACGGCGCAGGCCAGGTAGTGTCCGAAAATGTAGGCAAAGCTCAACGTTTGCGTCCAGTCATTGTGGCGCAATTACGCGCATCTATTTTATTTCGGGCAAATGGAATTTTTATGTTCCGGTTGTGCACACAAATATGTACATAGACATATGGGTATATCTGCATGAGTGTATACAACCCTTAGACACACGTAACATTTAGTATAATGTTGATWATTCACAATTACTTACTCGGGCTCCCAAGTACCTCTGAGTTTGGCGGTGAGTCCTGCTCAATTAAATGCGTTTTACACAACTGCASACATTCCTACTTATATATATGTATATGAATATTTACACATATGTATGTCTACCGACTTATAATGGTGGTCATGCTCAGCTACACTTTTTCACACTTCGTTCCTCCCCTACTTAATGGCTATGTGTTATGTTCTCTCTGTACTTCTAGGTCCGCGTACACGTAAGCCGAAGAAGTTGGCCGGTGAGAAGGGCAGCAGTAGCGGTGCATCGAATGGCAGCGGAAGTGGAGGTGGCGGTGCTGCCACCGCAGAGGATAAACGACCGCGCACGGCGTTCAGTGGCTCGCAATTGGCGCGCTTGAAGGTGAGTTATTGCTGCGCAATGAAATTTAATTTCCAGCGAAGCAAAGGCAATGAATTGAAAAATATCTAGACGTAGTTATATACTGTATACATATATGCCGTGGAGTACATATTCGCGCTATTTATTATCTTAAGTGGAAGGCAGTTTATAAACTGGTGGTAGAAGTAGCAGAAGAAATTTCGTTTTTGTTAATAAAATTGAACTATTTTTATTTCTTTCGTGGTTAAAAGTCGAGGCGAGATTACACCAGTCTCACATTCCAAATGCAGATAGATCGCAATGAACTGGGTCTTACTATTGAGTGCGTGGGTGCCCTTATTTCCGTCGATCATCCAATTGAATGATCTTTTCGCTGCAGCGTCTTATTTACATTAATGCCGTGAGAGTTCTTATATCCTTGGTTCCATCTTCTTCGGTATTCCTCGCTCAAGCGAACGGCTCTGTAGTCCTGGCGGGGAACAGTTCTCTTGAAAGCTCTAAGTCTTTTCTTATTTCGGTGCGTCATCGTCCATGTTTCTGCGTCGTAAAATAAGACGGGAATGAAGAGAGACTTATAGAGCGCAGCTTTGGTTCGTCGAGAAAGGCATCTGCTTCTCAAATGCTTACCGATACAAAGTAGAACAAACTTTTCCACAAGAGCAACCTCTTTCGGTCCTGTTTTACATTATTTTCAGTTATATTTATACTAAATCTCAGTCCTTCTTCGTCGCTCATGTAGTTGTATCGATCTAGCGCATTTAGAACCGGGTGGCTTTTGTTTGTTTGTATATATAAGCACTAGAAATCTTGTTAAACAAAAGCTAGATGAAACAATGAAACTAAAGCCGAATTCCCGCTAGGTGCTAGTGAGGCGATGTTGTGCCTATTTGGAAATTGGATCTAAGGCCATTTATCCAACGAATGCAGACTATTCTGTTCAGGCTCCCGGTTGCACTGACAATTTCCACAACAAGCAAGGACTATGTTATATAAGAGAGCCACTATGGCTCGTGTAGAATGGAAAAGTAGCCTGAATTAGTCCCTAGGAAGGTTGATTATATATCTAAACTGACTGAAGTTGTAGCCCTGCATTAGCGGCTTGGCATGGAGCATGCTTTGGAGTTGTTGCCAATAGCCATTTCTCGTGACTGTTGGCTTGTCGTTGTTGATCTAGTTCTGGTTGCGTTGGTGTCAGTCAGCTTACGATCATTGGCTCAACACGGAGAGCTATTTTGACTTAGCTGGTATATTACTTCCCAATTCGTTACGATGTTGGAAAGGCTCCGTTAGAATACAGTCGAACTAACCTCCTGGCTACAAATCATCCAATCGGTGCGGAAGTCGCAGAACACCCTGGATTAGGAGGTGGCAGCAACGGTTGGAAGATACCGAGTATGCTTTGTAGCTTAATCCTCTGCACCACGAAAAGCTGCCTTCCATTCGCAGAGGTAACATTTTAGTAGTTAAATTGCTTTATGATGTATATTATAAGGAATATGGATAGGAATTAATATTTCTTCAGCAATACTGTATATAGAAATATTTCTCCTATCTCTGTCTTCCACTAAATTTCATTGTTGCCAAGATGCAGATATCCACTTAATATCAGAATTTTTTCATAGACTTTGGTTTTCCATTTTATAAGCTTAGGGGCTTCATGATTCGCTGCAGGCTCATGAGGTATCTATATTTAATACAGATATAGCGTCTTCTGCAAACTGCTAGTAATGCGATATGAAGCTAGAAAGTACAGGATTCTATTGCTTCAATAGCTTTTAATATGTTTTAGTATTAGAGTATTAAGCCTATACGAGTCCGGGTCACCTCAGAACTTTTTTCGGTATTAATCTTAAAATATCAGAGAAACTGTTTTTTAAGCAAATAGATTAATTTGCATTGGACATAGAACATCTGGAAATCACTTTTCTGAGAGTAGGGATGGTATACTTTTTTAAAGAGCTTGGAATAAAATTTTTAGATAAGTATTGCCTTTTGTAAGACTCATTTATAGTATTTCATCTTTTCACAATTTGTTCATACATATATGTCTTCTCACATCTTTCGCCTCCAAAAACAGCATGAGTTCACCGAGAACCGCTATCTAACCGAAAAGCGACGGCAACAACTCAGCTCCGAACTGGGACTAAATGAAGCGCAGATCAAAATTTGGTTTCAAAACAAACGTGCCAAACTGAAAAAGTCGAGCGGCACTAAGAATCCTTTGGCGCTGCAACTAATGGCGCAAGGCCTTTACAACCACTCAACAGTGCCRCTGACGCGTGAAGAAGAAGAACTGCAAGAGCTGCAGGAGCGCGAGAACGCAGCAGCGGCCGCAGCAGCAGCAGAGATAAGAAACGGTGGCGCCACGACGGCAACAACTGTGTCCACGTAGGTACTCTCACACTACTGCTGAGGTATTTGAATTTTGAGGTCAACGAAGTAATAATATCGCTGTAAATTATATTAATTAATTAATTTATAAAACACTWATAGCAAAAATATGTATACGAATGTAAATTATATGTACAAAATATTTAGAATTTATTGTTTTATATTTAACTAAATGAAATATGGAGAGCGATTGTGGGAAGTGCACCGCTTGGGCTAAAAAAAACGGAGACTGTGTTGGACGGGTTAGATATTGCTTCATACAATAACAGAAATATATTTTAGTTCTTGTTGCATATTACTATGTTTGGAGCAACAACATTATACACATCTAGATGTGTTAGATATTGCTTCATACAATAACAGAAATATATTTTAGTTCTTGTTGCATATTACTATGTTTGGAGCAACAACAAAAACGATGCATTGCTTATGAGCGAGAAACTCGTCAGCAAAACTCTTCATAAAAAGAATTCATTTTATTAGTTAGCACCGAATTYTATATAATATACCTTTTGTTATAACTAATTTTATCACCTATTACTTYTAGTTCTGTTTATTCTCTAAATTTATTTTTTAATTGTTTCGTTCGGTAAAAAAAAGCTGGTTTAATAACATAAACACTCCTTTTCTCACGATTTCCGACAAAATATAATTTCATTAAGCACTTGTAGACTTTTTTAAAGTAATTTGACCAAACAAAAGTTTCTTAAAATATCCATATATATGTATAAYGATCTGTATTATAACGAAAATCAAACTCCTGCAGATTCCTCAAAATTATTTGTTATTCTGAAAATATTCCTTTAAATATAATATGTGGATCGGATGTTGCCAAGAACATCGTTAAAATATAGATATAATTATATCATAGAGAAAAACTGACTTAGCAGAGTCTCATCAGCAAAATTCTTCATAAGGTGCTGTGCTGCTCTTGTCTTCTATATTTCAAGCTTTGATAATAAATACTGTAATTTATTTATTATATTGTGTCCGGTAATACGTCAATTTGAGAAACTAAAACAACAGTTTGTACTTGMTGATTTGAACACCTTAAAAGTAAAAATATGCAACTATCTCTAAGTTCGGATCTCGGGATATTAATGACTCTATGTCGTTACGGCAGGACAAACACCACAGATTGATAATGGAGCCCAAAAGTTAAGTCAGTTCAGAAAAGTCTTTAGAGATAAGTTATTTAAATCTRATTCCAAATTTTAGTAGTATGTTTGAGAATAAAGCATAATAAAGTTTCTTAAATAACCTACCAGTTATAAATACTACATCATCGATAGAGAGAACTATAAAAACTTTAAAAAGATATTTTAACCCAATTTTTCATAATTTACATTAAATAAACTAGATACAATAATTYCGAAATCGAAGTAACTATTTTTGTATAATGTACGATAAAGAACTCTCCTTATATGCGTAACATCAAAATGATCGAAATAGAGTTTGCTATTGCTTACGACTCACCACATYATATAATATATCTTTAGATACAAAACTCACGTGTCACGTTGTTTGTCCGCGATGAACGCCTAAACTAATGAACCGATTTCAGCAAATTTTGGCACACTGTGCCAAGTTTGAAGCAACTTAAAAGATAGGATAATCAAAACAATTCATAAATAAGAAATAATAATAAAAGCTGTATTAAATGGACGCTATTAAGCGGACATCTCCATTAACATATTGATCGGTTACACAATTTGYTGATATTCATTAATTACAATCTATTAACCGGACATATCTAATAACTGSACAGAAAGGCTGGTTYGTCAGTATCTGTTTATAGGAGATTGYACAGTATATATTTCTAATCTTATGGATGTATTCAAAATCCCCGAAAGAAATATAATACACTTGAACTTCAATAACTTAAAGTTCTATAACTCGAAGTTCTCCATAACTCAAAGTTCTCCATAACTCGAACTATTGAATTAGCAAAAGAAGTCAAATTGCACAATATCCTGTCAAAATTCGACGTTTTTTGTGGATAATGGTGATTCGAGTTCAAGTATAATTTTTAGTAAAATGTCAAATCTTACGCGCTAATTGCTCAATGTCTATTTAGCATCAAGTTGGCAGCTAAGTTCTGGTAAACTTAACCAATAT
>NW_017537136.1:80355-83401 GCF_001853355.1 Bactrocera latifrons
TAAAAAATTTATTTATTTTTATTCAAATTGCAAAATTTATTTTAATAATAATTTGTATTGTGTTTGTATGTCCTATAGGGTATACCTATAGACGAATCCGTTTGTATGTACTTGCAAATGAGTGCTCGTATAAGAGATCAATGCACTTTGTACATAAGTACGCAATCCTGCTTGGTTTTGCTTACCAAAGAACAAGGGGTATTGCCGAAAATGTGCCAATTTGGACTTTGAACATGTAAACTTAATTTTTTCGCAATCGTTTATTTATTTGCTGATTTATGTAAATATATATGTTATGATATTCTATATTTTCTCTACCGAACCGTTTATATTCTTGCAAATGCTTTTTTTTTTTTTTTTTTTTTTTTTTTTTTTTTTTTTTTTTTTTTTTTTTTTTTTTTTTTTTTTTTTTTTTTTTTTTTTTAATAAGGCGATTTTCGTGAGTTTTTTTTTTTTTTTTTGAGAAAGTACGCTATTGAATATTTCGAACTTCTTTGACCGTAATAAGGTATATTTTCAGCTATATTTTAAGATTGTTTGTTTTACAAAAATGTCTTCGAAGGTGCCAAACAAAAAAGTGTCCCAACTGCTGGCGTGATTCCGGCCAAAAGAGTAGCTGAATCAAAAAAACTTGAAAAGTTTATTAAACTTAAGGATATAATGACCTACCATCTTTGAAAAATATCAAAAATTAACAAAATGACGAAATTAAAAAAAAAATAGTTTTTTTAAGTAGAAAATGGTCGTATTTTTAAGGCCAAATCCACAAATTTCAACCAATCAAAAAGATCGTAAGTCATTATATAGTGAATGTATTCCAAAATACCCAGTTTTAATTTGAAGTAGAGCGGTTTATTTCTCATTGAGTTATGACGCCAGACATTTTGAAAAATGTCGTTTCGAGAAAAACGCATTTAAGTTTCACTTATACATATGTATATGTTTGCACCTCCGAGCTGTCGCAATTTAGTACCCTACCATCCAAAAACTATTCAATATACGACCTTCCTGATTTCACAGGATATTTATGGAAATATAAACTATCGAAAAAGCAAACAAAAAAAAATATATATTGTTTTTTTAAAACGATAAACTACGAAATTCTTTTCGGAACTTTGATTTGAATACAGATATAACTTATGAAAGAATATCACTCATAACAATAAAAGTGCAGACCTTAACAAATCTTATCTATATAATATATATATAGTTTAAATAATAATAACCTGTAAACCAAATTTTGGCTAACGAGATTTTCACGCCAAAAATCTTGAAACTTTATCAAAGTTAGTGAAAGATAAACTGAGAGAGGATTGAGAGTKTGAATGATTAGTTTGACAAATAAACTGAGAAAAGATTAGGAGAGCAAACAACAAGTTTAAATATATTTTTATAAAATTTAAAAGGGAAAATAAAGTAACGGGAAATTCATAAATAACAAAGGCAGACAAAATAATATATTTATCTTTACGTAAGTTCCTTGAAATTGGAGATTTAGAGATATTRTTATCCGCTTTAACAATAACAGCGACCTTCAGGTAATAAGAGGTGAGAGGTGGTACAGCATGTTCCGGGAATTTGGTCTTTACCTACCTGCCTGTCAGCCGGTTCTTTGTGTTGCAGAACCTCTTGTGAAGGTTAGCTCTTTTACTGAAAAATATGATAATTTTCCTGCAACATAAAAAATTGTATATAAAAGCCGAACCGATCTAGGCTTTTCGTCAGTCGTGTTTGGAAAATCTTACCGAAAAGAGCCATTTAAAATAAACGCGAAATCTTCGAAATGGATACATGGGCAATAATGTCGCAAATTAAATGCGGTTACGTCACTTTATTAGATGTCTACTTACAGCAAGAGGAAGCACGTGAGCGAAGAGAGATGTTCTCGCGCAAATTGCAAAAAGCACGTGCCAGATATGAACTTCTACATCCAAATGAGTCGGATACAGATGATGACAGTTACGAAAATGAAACCGATAGTAAACGTTTTTGTACAGAAAGCCCGCATAATAATAACAATTTCTCGGAAAAACAAGACCAACCCGAAGTCGAGCCCACAGATGGGCTAAATATACTACCAACTGAAGTCATTGAAATCGATAGTGATGATGACGGTGACAAGCAGGCGAAAGCCACCAAATCCCAGATTATAAAAAAGATCTGGTCACAAAGAGGAAGCGAAAACGATTTGTTCTCACCCGCAAATAAGTCAACTTCCAAGGGAGGGAGAAATGTTAAATCCGCTAACAAGTATGTAATATCACCGGGCGATGATAATGGTATTGAAATGTTAGAGGAAARAGTTGAAATTGTAAACCTGTGCACACCACCGAAAGCAAATGATTCTTCCGTAGCTGAATACCAGACAACGCCAACCACGTCTAGAAAGCGCTTTAGGAAACGCCGATTGAACTTCACAATGTAGATGACTAATCGACAACCCCTTATTGACAGACTGATAACATGAGAATTCACACTAAATCTAAATCTTAAATACAATTTTATGGAAATTCAAGTAAGCTCAGTACTCAAGTAAACGAATGKCACAGAAATTACTAAAATTAGGTGATGATGACTTGGTACACTATGCGAAGAACTACGATTTGCTAAATGTGTCACATAAAAAAACCTTGGAATTACAACAGCGGGTATTTTACATAGTTTTGAGTTCTAAAAACCGTGGAATTTTTGTTTCGCCACAAAGCAATATTTTAAGATCTTAGATTGAGGATTAACTCATTATTATTTTAAGATCCCTTAAAAGATGTTTTTTGACGCGAGAATATCCAAACATTTTGCAGATAATTTCATTGAAGTTTTAAAAGATCACATCATAGAAAATTAGCAGATTTAATATTTAGCTATTATTTAAAAAATACTATGTATGGACTCCAATAGTCATCATTTCCCATAACTTAGCCTAAAATATTTCTCCGTAGCCCTAGCAGTGTTTCACRCTTGAATCGCTCCCATTCAAGCAATATTGTTGTAAAAAATTTAAAATAAATTTTATTTATTTAATTTGTATATGATTGAAATGCAAAAA
>NW_017537136.1:84956-90628 GCF_001853355.1 Bactrocera latifrons
TTCCTTTAAAAATGTATTTTTTCTTAATTCATCTGCTTCAACGCCCTGTATCTACAATGTAAATGCATCAACACACAAGTGTATATAATCTGTAAGTTTTGTTAGGAACAATAACTGTAACAATACAGTTTTAACGATAGTAAGCATMGAACTGGTTTTGACGACTGTGTGTAATAATTTAATTAAAATTTGTTGCATGCAAATTTGGATTTCAAGCAAAGGAAGACTAAAAGTAGTCGAAGCACAAAACGCAAAACACAAATGAATACAAATTACTACAATAAATAAAAATGATAATTTGCCAAATAAAAGAAATGGTTTATTTTATTTGTACCTTCAAAGCTGAAATATTCGGAAATATTTAGGAAAGAATTGTGAAATTATTTGTTTGTACACATGGCCACATAATGGGTGGTCCCAMTTATCGCTTTTTTTTAACTTTACAAGACAGCTCGCCGCATTTCTGCTCAGTTGTGGTCGACAGCGTTTAAGCGTGACTAGCTTAATATGCAAATCAGCACTAAATCTTCAAGATTAAACTAATACTAAAATGGAAAGRGATATTCTTTTTATTGGGCGCACGGTTCTAATTTGCAATTTTATTTCATTTTATTTTCGGCATGTAATTAATTGCTTTATTAAGCATCACGACTGAACTGGTGGACTATATTTTAAAAGGTGAGCTTTGATTTATGTTATACAATATTTTCAGAAAGCAAGAATATGTCAAGGTCAATGTTTCGCACAAAAGTGAACGTTATTTTAATCATAAGAACAGACGAACGAAACGCGTTAACGACGGTTGTACCGTAGCTATATTGCCCTTCACAAACGCAAAATATTTCTTAAAAGAACTTGATTTTTATTGACCAGGTTTTATGGCAGCTATATGATATCGGTTATAAAATAGTTAAAAAGAAACTCGGAACTCAAACCAAGCCACCTGAGTTAAACGCAACCGAAATGGACGGCATCGTTAACTCATTCTTTCACAGGCACGACAAAATCTGATTCATTGACTATTTTGTCGAGGCTATAAKACTTTCCAAAATCCACCAGTGAGAAATACTCATAGTAATCGCCGCAGAACAATCCACAGTACTCTTAAATATCCGTATATACAACGCGTGCCAGAAAAGATGGAATATTTCCTAAAATATGGAAGAAATAACAACTTGTCAATCACCAGGGGAAAAGGGGTCCGCCCATTATGCATGCTCGACACAGCGGGAAGRCTCTATGAAAGACTACTTWAGCCTAGACTGGAAGCGGCTATCAAYGAARCTGGCGGACTCTCCCTTAGACAGCACGCTTTTAGATCCGCAAGGGGTTAGACGTTGGAAACGCCTTCAATAGCGCGAGAGGGGCAGACATGATCGCCGTTTTAGAAAAAAAAAAGTTAGATTCCCTGATCAGATTTGTAACAGAAAATTGTTGTACCACACTAGAGAGGGACCACGACAAATGGAAGTTACGTCAGCAGCAGCCCAAGGGCCTATTTTAGGTCCAGACCTGTGGAACATTCTATGACGGACTACTAAAACATGAAATGCGAGACAAATCATATTAACTTACAGCTTGCTTCACAAAAACCAGAGCTACTACTCCTGACGAACAAGCACAATCTTCTGAGCCCAGGATATAAATTGCAGATGTAAATGTCYCATCTAATGCAAACGCGGTCCCTGGTTGGGTGCCGGTTCCATAGAGCGGGTTTTAGTGACTTACATGTGGCACATACCATTGCTGTGATGACAGTTCTGATGAAGCGGAAGACATTCTCTGCCTCCTCACCCCAAAGAAATGCTATAATATGTCAAGGTATAAAAATGGTGAGTTCAAAATCTATTAATATTACTCTAATCATRTAGTATACTTTTTATGAGATATTCAAGTACATTGTCTTAACAAAACTGTTCTATGGGGAATGGTCGAAGTTCTCAACTGATTCACAGTTTTTAGCATTGTCGGTAGAAGTACTAAAAGAAATTGTTCTGAGCGATTTTGATCCCATTACCTTCTGGGGTTTGGGAAATATGCACATTAAACTTTGTAGAGGGCGGTGCCACGCCCAGTTTTTCAAATTATTTTAAGTTGCAGATGACTTTCCCTAATGCATTTTATTACACCAAATAATAATATTTTATCTTATTGCGTATCTTAGTTATTACTACTGATTGGTTTTTGGTTAATTGGGTTTTGTGAACGTGACAGTAGTTCGATTACGCCGGCACGAACTCGCCCTAACTTTTTGCGAAGGAACACGTGTAGAGAATTTCATCAAGATATCTTAATTTTTACTCAAGTTATCCCTTGCATAGACGGACACCCGCATTTCCACTAAATTCAGTAGACGTACGCTGAGGTATTAGATGTCATGCTTGTGGCGCAGAATTCATTTTGAAGAATATCAGAAAACAATGTCTTTATTTATTTGTCCTTAATATCCATATCTATATTTATCCACATCTTAACTTAACTTTTCAGCTGAAGAAGGCCGGATTTATTCAATTTTTCCGAATAAAGTTGATCAAAATTCTATATATACGATGCTATATACCTGCTCCAGATATGTATATTTAATTAATTATAATACCTATAGAAGGGTTCTACCATCTGCAGGTAGAAAACATATATTTTATTATTAAGATATCTACCTAAACAAGGGTAAAAACTAGGTCAGGTAACAGAGGTTGGGAACTAAAGTTCCATTGTTTACAGAAAATATAAAAAGGGCGACAAACTACTGAGGAAATCATTTAGAGTTTGTAAGCTGACAAACACGGAYCAATAAAGACTTCTTGAAACTTTTTAAGCTCATATAAACTTCGGAAGATGAACTTGTACGAATTCGATGAAATTTTGAACGAATTGGACGGGTTCTTTGGCATGAAAGACCCACCTAAGGTCGCCGAGATATGGAAAGAAAAGCTACAGCTAGCAGCAAATAATGTCGAAAAGTTGGACACGGAGAAGAAGGAAGTTCCACTCATGTTGATACCGTACGAAGGATCACCTTTGGCGCACGAAAAGCGGGTAAGACGTAGACGTTTGGATTTTGATGTAGAAGAGCACAAAGATGATGCTTATAAAACGCTGGAAGAGATGCACAAAAAACGACAGTACGCAACGAATAATGCTGTAGAAATGGTGCAAAGGTCGAGTATAAGCGAGAAGAAAGTTCCACTCATCTTGATACCTTATGTGGGGTCACCGCTGGCKCATCAGAAGCGTGTAAAAAGTAGACGTCTGAATTTTGATGTGACAGAGAATAGATACGAACACTACGAAATGCAGGATTTGGACGAAATGGCTTATATGGAGACAAAAAATACGCAGAAGAACAGCAGAAAGCGATTAAGGGCGGAAATCATGAATTACTATATATAATNAAAAATTGGTAAGTTACATTGGGAAAAATTTTAACTCAGTAGATTGAACTAGATTAAGTTGTTGGTGAGAACAGCAGAAATTGGAAATGTGCTCATTTTTTTCCTCGAACGCTCAAAGGATCACATTTCACTTTATATTGCAGTTCTAAAAGTACGAAGCACCCAAAAGTCGGCCCTTTAATCAGTAACAGAGTGGCCAATATGATTGCTTTCCAATAATATTCATATAAATACATAAATATTATATATATACAAATCATATAAATTCATGTTTTTGGCTGAAAGGCGAACTCAATATTCTTCAAGTTCTTTATTAACTTTGTAACATGCATATATTTATGCAAAGTTCTCCTTATTGTTAAATAAACAGAGAGAGAGGAAATAATAGGAATGAGTGGCCAAACCATTTAAAAATAAAATATTTAATCCAAGAACTTGATTCTTGATCTAGTCAAATAGTAAAAGTTAAACCTGGTCCGGTACTTTTAAGAGCATATCAAGTTCTTCAAACATTTTATGCTATATATACATACATATATATGTATTATATATTAATTTTGACTCGATGTTATCTATTTTTGCCTGCATACTATTTCCATGATACCTCACACACCACCATCAACCATATGGAATAAAGTCACCTGCACGTACATTTATTATATGGAGGCTAAGTCAAGTTTTCGCCCACTTACATCCATTTTAGGCACAAGGATCACTGTCATCAGTAAAACACGTTCTCTTATTTTCACTGAGATAAMTAACATATTGGTCGATATATGCGAGATAAAGCCACGTGGTATATGGGAGCAAAAGGAATTATTGACCCGATTCAACCAATTTTTGACACAGAGACATACTACTGAATTTCAATTATCTAATGGTTGGCCGATTTTTGGTCGGTCCTCGAATACTATTCGATCAAATTTCACCTTGTTATATTAACTGCTTTTTGATTTGTACACTAAAGAGGGGGAATAAAATAAGATTAAAATTTGGTTATAAGGGATGTTGGTGTGGTTCATTTTGAATTGAACTCGTCCCTTAAACCTGATCATATATATATGCACATAATCATATGTCTAACTTGATTAGTTACGTGAATAAATATGCGACGTCTTGACGGCCAAGTATGAAGTCAGTCTGGGCTAAAAGGCGGTTTTGGCAAACTTTGCCGGTCACTGACTTCCAAATAGTTTTTAGTCGATCTTGCAACATCAGGTGAGCGTTTTAATGATGTAAATTATTATTCCGTGATTTATTGGTAATCGCAATCAATTTGAAGTTTTGTCGGTAGAGTTTCTATAAGTGGTTTCACTCATTTTTAGAAGTTCATAATACAGCATGACTTTCTGATCCCACCAAAAACAGAGCACTACCGTGTCRCCATGGATATTCCATTTTGTCGTTGATTTGGATGATGAGCCTGATTTCGCATAGGATTTTTTGAATTTAGGATGGTCGTAAAGACACAATCCAACATTCAAGCAGCATTTTTGTTACGCAAAACAGTTGAAATTCATATGGCACCCAATCGTGTTGCTTTTAAAAGTATTATTTTAAACGTTTTGAAATGGCTGCTTGAGTGACTCACAGGGATTCTGTTAGTCTTTGACCTTCGGCWAAAGTTTTAAAGTAATGAAGGAAAATGCTTTGGAATAATAMTTTTTCAGGCAGAGAGTTCAATATATTACTGAAAAAGAAGTTTGTGTACAGTAGCTTTCCAACGCATGTTTGAAATGTATGAAAATGGAATAATAATCAAGATACGTACATATATTGTTGTAGACCCAATATATTATAGATATTTGAATACTTTTCATTTGATACCAATAATGTAACAAATAGTAAAAATTCAACCAGTTGGCAACTCTAATCAATATAAATTTTATTGTGAGCTTTCTTAAACCTCTTTAGTTCCACGACCTCTGTATAATAYATTTATTTAAATTAAAACTATCCAATAAGTGGGAATTTTCCTAAAAATTTCCAGAATATTCTTAAAGCTTCAATTTTATTACCTTATCTTAAAAAAATCAATGAGAAGGCAACAACTGTCGGAAAATATTTTGAACAAAAGATTTTGAATTTTATCTTAAATTCTCTGGTTTAGGGTAGTAATTTTTATTTGACGAATGGATTTTAATTCAATTTTTTAAACAGATGGCAACATTTCTCGCATTTGTTTTAATGAAATTATTATAAAACTCTTCTGTAATCTTATTCTCTTCTGTAGTGCTCCTTATCGTAAACAATTTTTATTTAAAAATTTCAAACAGGTGG
>NW_017537136.1:91058-91820 GCF_001853355.1 Bactrocera latifrons
ATGTAGAAATAAGATTCTATTCTTAAGTTTCTGCAGAATACTTCTACAACCAATTATCTGTAGATAAAGCTCACATTTCACACCACCGTTACAACTAAGCGACACAGCTATAAAACTTCAACTTGATTGCTTGTTGATTTATTTTTCTTGGAGTCTTCGCCTATTCTAGGCGATTAGCGTGTGACTCACGGTCCCAACTATTTRTGCCTGAAGTCTGAATCCGGGTTCAGCGCAAGAATCTTTTAAGCATTTTACAAACGAAATTTGCCATAGGCGTGTACCCTTTACTGCAGCTCAAGGCAAATAAGGCGAAGCACCAAAGGCAAATAAAATCAGAGAGCGGTCCATAAACCCATAACCACACGCATTAGCGATAGTGTCGTGCGTGTTCATAAATTTCATAAGTGATGGCGATATTTTCACGCTTTAAACGTCTTATTTTGGTCAAAACAAACCATTAATTCTTCTTCATTTCTTTCTTAGTGGATTTGTTGCTGCTTTCTGTTTTTTTTTTTTTTTTTGTTTTTTGTTTGCTTGCCAGCTTGCAGCTTAAAGTTCACGTTTTTTATGCGAGTTGTCACAATAGCAATAAAAATTTAAAAATGCATTTTATTACAATAATTTTTACAAACGAAGCGTGTGTGTGTAGAAAATATGAAGAAGAAGCGAAAGTGTGTAGAAGAAAACGCAAAAATGATTCAAGGTGTGTGGATATGATGGTCTTTGTAGGAGTTGAAAATTCCAAAAGCAGCAAATGAGAAA
>NW_017537136.1:92458-110788 GCF_001853355.1 Bactrocera latifrons
GTTAACTTTATCAAACATTTCATTGCAACTGACACTGAAAGCGAATTTTTAAAGGGATCTAAATCTAATACTAATAATTCTTATGTAATTATAGTGAACTTACTTACTTACTGAAAAGTTCTACCAATCACATCGAGTCTGAAATCAATCAATGACCAATCAGTTATCCATTGATTATATAATATAAGTTAAGTTAGTCTAACTCTGTGGTCTTATTAGCAATTACTTCTTTCAGTGTCTCATACCGTGGGTCCCCCACTCTCCACTGCTGCTTTGCTTTCCAAAATGTACATGAAAGCATTCACGAWTATCTCGGTATGAGAAAGCTCTGTGCAAAATGAGTRCCGCGCRAGCTCACCTTTGACGAAAATTAACGACGAGTTGACGATTTGGAGCAGTGTGTGGAAATGTTCTAGCGTAATAAGGCCGAGTTTTTGMATCGATGTATCRCAACGGATGTAACGGATTCACACCGAAGTTCTATCGACTATTTTGAAGCAGAGGACAAATCGCAGTACAAAAATGCTGGAGGGTCRTTATAATCAGTGTATCATACTTGAAGGGAACCATTTTGAATACAAAAAGGCCAATTTTGCAAAAAATGTRTTTTTCTATGTTAGGACAGGGACTCTTAAAATGGCCTGTTATATAAAAAAATCAACGTCATGAGCTGAGTATATATGATAGTGACCATCTGTCTATACATATGCAACATAGTGCCTCATTTTATGAAATGTCGATCGGAAATTTTGCCCACATCCTCTTCTCGCCAAGCAGCTTCTCCCCACTATAAAATATTATATCTTATCGAAAATTTCTTTTTTTTTAGCGAAATATCATCACGAAATTCGTCATGAGTTATTGCCCAAAACAATGTAGCAAACATCGAAGAAATTGGTCAGATCGAGTCACTTTGGTATCTAGTTGCCATACAAACTGACTGATCCAAATCAAGTTCTTGTAAGGAATAATGTATTTGTGATGGTTATAGGGGAAATTTTAGAAGTTCCTTAGAGTTGCCTATTTTTTAATGGAAACGATAGTCAAACAGAATGGAAAAAATAGTATACAGTGTTATTGAAGTCTTTAGCCGTTAYGTTATATCAGCCCTTACCTCTAATACTTCGTACTGAGTTCACTACTCAATTAAATTCGTTTTGAGAAGGCGACACTTTTGAAGAGAAAGTTGAAGATGAATTACTCCAAATCAATAATATTGAATGCAATAATAATCATAAGTCTTGAAACTACAGTTACTCGCTCAAGTCGCAATCGGAACCACTGTGCGCTTTCTTTTACAAAGAATTTCAATATTAACCGTTTATTATGATCTTTTCTTAAGCTTAATTTGCGAGAATACAAAAATGCACTGTCGCACATACTTATGTCTAAATATTGTATGAAACATACATATATGCATATATAGCGACATATATTCTCAAAGTAATGACATCGTTCCAAAAATGTCCAACAAAGAAACTCAAAACCGAATTGTAAATCATGACTTTGGATTAAGACGTTTTTGCGTTGCTTTTTCACACTGCCTGCATATTGTTGTTGCTGTGCTTAMTTTAATTTGTTTTATTTTTCATTATTTCTTGTGGCCTTTTGCTGGTAGTGCAACTTAATCTGCGCCAACTGTCAACCGGTCGACCCCACAAGCAACAACAGCACTATCGCATTACAACACCCACATGCRAGCGACTAAATGCTGGTGCAACGCAGCAGCGCTCGGCTGTGCGCCTGCGCAAACCCATCGAAAACACCAAAAGCGGCACCTACACTTTGCAGCGATGTGGCGATAACACTATATACATACATACATATTTATATATACACATGTATATATTAGGCTATTGATAAAGACACTTTGGCTGCATTTTTTGTGCTTTTTTTTTGCCAAAGCAACACTTGTTTTTTCTGTTCCGCTCCTCTTTGTTCGACAGCTCAACGCAGTTGTTGTTGTGTCGGTGTTGGTGGTGGCATTTTATGTGTGAATTTTATGGCTGCATTAAGCGCTGATGCGTGTAAATTCAGGATTAGCGTGCAAAACAAAAAACAAAAAAAAAAAAAAAAAAAAAAAAAAAAAAAAAAAAAAAAAAAAAAAAAAGTCGAGCGAATTCTTTAAAAATATAAAAAACTATAAAAAAAAATCACAACTAACGCCACAGGTCAATCGAAGCGAAGGCCTGTCTGTCTGTCTGTCTGCCTCAACTATAAATATTGTAAATAAATAAGTAAAGAGAATAATGCGTGAGCAATAAAATATTGAAAGAGTTCAGGCGAAAGSAATTTAAGTCAATTCTGCTGGTGTTGGTGTTGGTGTTCAGAATTGCACCACCTCACTTTGAGTTGCAATAAAATTGTAAAATACACAAATTGCTGAAGATAAGTAAGTATTTTGATATCATTTTTACTTTACCAAATGGCTGGRATACAGTTTTGTTACATGGTATACACATACATATATCCATTCGAAGTTATGAGCATGGAATGAGTCAATAAATTGTTAATATTGTTGTTGTGGCTTTAAAATGAAACAGAAATGCGTTTCTATGTATATTCATACGAACAGTTGTCACAATTATGACAGTGCTTGCTTATCAGAAACAATATGATTTTTCATATATAAATTTCATTTGATTGAGATTATGGAAATGTCTGCTTAAAAATATTAAATGTTTGTTAAGGCGACTGATTTTGAAGCCATGTGTAGATGTTCACTCAAGTAAAGAAAATTTTTTGAGCGCCATTCACTTGGGAGTGGGCAGAAATTGTTATTTTTTACATATGGCTCAAGTAGCTCACGTCTTCTGGTCTTAGACCAAGTATCCTCTGGRTAGCCAAAAGACGTCCATTTAAAGGATGTGATGTAAAGTGAGAAGGCGAATCATCTTGCTCCAGTGTTGTACGCTGGGTTTGGAACACGCTACGTAAAAAACACCTACAGTGAAAAGAATAAAAGAGTCTCGGAAGAGAGATCCCACTTTTTATGACGATCACTGCAAAAGTATTAAGGAATACGATTGCAGGAATGTACCTGGAACGTACAGTCCCTTTATTGGGAAGGTGCCGCTACCCAACTGGTTGATGTCCTCGTAAAAACAAAACTAGGTTCTTGGGGCATTTACTAGAGTGGCTATATAAAGGAACGCAAATTCGGTGTGGGATTCGTGGTGGGGGAGAGTCTTATCGCTGATTTGCGCCCATGTCCCGATGGAAAATAAAGACGATATTACCAAATATGTCTTCTATGAGCAGTTGGCACTTATGAGAGCTGCCMCCGCCACGATGTCGAAGTCGTTTTTGGCGATTTTAATGCCAATGTTGGCAAAGAAGTTTGATTTATATGGACCAAGCCTTCTCAACATTAAATATAAGATTATATTGAGCGTACTAGGTGAAGATTAAAGTCTACCACCAGCAAACTCATTGGACGTCATCAGTATGGCTTAAGGGTGGCTTGGAAAATCGATACAATAAAACTCTTCCTTCCACCTCCACCCTTYAAAGCTACTTTCGACAGCATGAAAAAGAGCTTCTGCAAAACTAATACGGCTGTGTAAACTGTCGTTCAGCAATACCAACGCTAGGATCGGAAAGGACATCTCCGAGCTGTTCGATACCAAGCGAGGTTTAAGACAAGGCGACTCCTTACCATGTGCTTTTATCACTCTTCTCCTGGAAAAAATAATTTGAGCTGTAGAGCTGAATAGAGAAGGTACAATCTTCTATAATTGACCTCAACACCCGCGCCGTTAGTTCTGCTTTCTATAGACTGGATAAGTAAACAAAGCAAATGGGTCTGGCAGTGAGGGCAAGACGACAGTTATAATTTCGAAGTGGTAGATAATTTCGTCTATCTTGGAACCAGCAATAACAGCAACAACTATGTCAGCCTCGAAATCCAACGCAAAATAACTCTTGCCAACAGGTGCTACTTCGGACTGAGTAGGCAATTGAAAAGTAAAGTCCTCTCTCGATGAACAAAAACCAAACTCTATAAGTCACTCATTATTCCCGTCCTGCTGTATGTTTCAAAGGTATGGATGATGACAACATCTGATGAGTCGACGTTACGAGTTTTCGAGAGAAAGGTTTTGCGAAAGATTTATGGCCCTTTGCGCGTTAATCACGGCGAATATCGCATTCGATAGAACATTGAGCTGTATGAGATATGCGACGACATTGACATAGTTCAGATAATTAAGAAACAGTGGCTACGCTGGCTAGGTCATGTTGTCGGAATGGACGAAAACACTAAAACTCTGAAAGTATTCGACGCTGTACCCGCTGGGGGAAGCAGAGGAAGGGGAAGACCTCCACTCCGTCGGAAGAACCAGGTGGACAGGGACCTGGCTATAATCGCGTAAGCGTTGTCTACGCCAGTAAAGAAGAAAAAGTTCCAGATATCATATGTTTAAAGTTTGAATCAAATATATTTAACGAAATCCAGCAGAAGTTGTATACAAGTATGTTTTTACGAATAACTCGGTATTTTATTTATAGGGAAGCTCTTTATGTGAGGAATGCTCTAGCCTGCTTTAAGTGTTTAGCCCCTTGTAGTGCTTAAATAGCTATAGATTTGGGCTGCAAGCAATCACTTTGAACGAACTTACGAACACTTTGCCATAGAACATTTTCTTTTTTGTAGACCCTGCAGACCTTATTGACAAATAAYTAATGCAGTGAGAATATTTGCCTAAGAGCGAGACCCAGCAGCTGGAGCCTAAGCTTGCCCTGACGGCACTTATCATTCCAACAACGAAATGATGGTAAATGTTCTAAATTCTGGGAATGTGCAGCAGGACATATCCAACCCAAAGACGAGRGATATAAAAGTGGGGATGTAGCGTGAGAATGGCGCTGTGTTTTGTCTACTCTCAGTTTCAAAGTACTKTATAAGTATTTATTTATGTTTGTAGGTATAATTTTGTAAGCCTTATGAKGACACAGCAAACGCCTAAATAATAAATCTATGCGTTGACACTTAACTGCYGCGGCTGAGCCGCTTGAGTGCGGCAGAGGCATCGTCATTGTGGCATACAAGCCAGTTGGTCGGCTGGGATACAAACGKTGGAGTGTCGTTGCAGATGAATTACGCCGTTTGGCCTGGAATGCCGCGTTCGCTTTGGGTGCGAAATTTGCAACAGCAGAAGCTGGACTCKTCGCGAAAGGAGGCACCATTGCCAGCCGCCCGGTCGCTGACGGCGGGAAACGTCATAAAATTTGCAAACAAATTGATGTCGTGCATTAAGCGGCAAGCCGACAGCAGGCAAATGGTCTGAGTTGTGCCGCTGAGGGGGCGGACACGTGGGCAGCTTGCAAAGTTCTGGGCTTATTCACCGCAGAGCCGAAGTTAATCATGGTCAAAATAATGAGATCGCCTGGAATGAGTGATGTTTGTGGCCAGCAAATGGGCCAAGCCGCGAACGACGCGCCATCACAAAAACAATAGCAAACAAACAATTTCACAAAGAAACGACAATGTCGCATATGGCACAGAGTTGCAAAAACGTTACCGAATACGAATTTGAGTTCGGAGCGCTGGCAAATGCGCGTGTGCTCGTTTATAATACACCGTTATGCATGTCGCTGTCAGTGTGTGTGTGTGTCGCCGGCTTAAAAACGATTGTCATAAATCTACCGTCAAGTGGTTGCGCGTATGAAAATGTAAATATATCTTTCGATTCACGTTTGCGAATATAAATTTGACTGTTCGGTAATTAAGCGCTTCTTATGCGAAATCGTCAAGATTTATGGTTAATTAATTTTGCTGTAAGGAAAAATTAAGTTGAAATGATATAAAAGACTAATAAAGTGGTGACTAAAGATAGCGGTAAATTTCGAAATTTTGAAATGCACGAAAAAAGGATGAACATTTTGTATTATGCTTTATCCGCAATCGAAAATTTTACAAATGGTTTGAGGAGATAGCTGGTAAGGCATAATAAATCTYTCGCAGCTTCAAACCTCGTATTCTCCAAGAACCGTTGTTGTCAACGAATACGCTTTGCAGTTTTATTTGGAAAATATTTTGAGAAAAATAAGAAGATATTTCGATTTTTAAGTTGTAATCGTTTTCGTGATAATTTGTTCCCCATTATGCGAAATAACTTACTTATAGTTACAGGGTGAATGATTTCGAGGTTCCCTACTCGTTTAAAGAAATGAAAAAACACAGAATTTTCAAATTTAAATTATTAAATTTATTATCATCCGAAAGAACATTCTTTGCCTTTCTTTGAAGATTATCTCTTTCAAATGTTAGCCACGGCTACGTCTCAGATGGGCAAGCCGTTGAGTCTAATTTTCGATAACTCGTTTGATAATTTTGACTGGTGACTGGCGAATGACACGCTTGATGTTTCCCAGTCCAGTTTCAGTCATCAAGTATTCGGTTATCATGTCGCCATAACTGCCCACATTGACGGTTACGTTCTGACCGCCATCATTTTTGAAGAACTGCGGTCCGATGATTCCACTGGCTTACAAACCTCACCATACCGATATTTTTTCAGGATCAAATGGCAGCGCTTGTATTTCTTCAGGCCGAGCTGCTTTAGTTTTTGTACAAGCTGTATTTTGTGGACTTTCAATATAACATCTCGACGCCAAATCGTTCCATATGTCAGTCCGAATCCATTCGATCTACTCGATCTGTTCGCTCAAATATTATCCAATAATTAATGCTGGGTCTCAAAATGRGTGATGGTGTTGCGAATATTACGCCCAGTAGACCGATTATGTTGTCCATAAGCTWAGCGAAGAGCTTGAAACACATTTTTTAGAACATGAATTTTTGTAATAAGGCTAAACGATTTATAAACGTTATTAGGCATAAGTCTTTCCATGATGAAATACCAAACAATACAGAACAAAAATTTCATGACAGCTTGACACCAATGTCGTGTGATCTGTCAAAAAAATGCTATTGAAAAAAGYACCTCAACTTGGATCATCCGATACAACTCTCTTCACTTTTTCTTTCTATCTAGTGTTCATTACTCTTTTGAATGGCATAAAATTGTGAGAGAATTTCTATGCTTTGAAACATTTTAAAAGGAGGATTGTCCACCTAACTTGCGGAACATCAATCCTTTTTGAACCTCCTCATAAATAGTCATGTATACAGTCTAAAATCTTGTGAGAACCACCCCCCAACCATACATAATATAAGGGTTATATTTTGATGTTCCGACCATTTAAATGTTTGTCCATGAAACTTGACCYCGCTTAACTCCTAAGCCCAATTTAAGACCATTTTGCAGTAATTCTCTCCCAAGTGGTTAATCGTCTCAAACTTATTTTGGTAGGCAARCGTCGGCTCTTAATCCCACAAAAAATARTACAGYGGTGTTAGATCAATCGATCTTGGAGACCACACCACATGCTCACGGCACGAAGTAACCTGTCGCAACCAAAAAGTTTCCTACAATAAATRTATTGTTTCGTGGGCTATGTGACRTGTAGCGCCGTCTTGTTGGAACCGAAAGTCGCACATAACAACATCCTCCAATTCAAGCACGAAAAATATATTAATCATGGCTCTATAGAGTTCCCCATTTACTGTAACATTAGGATTGATTTCATTTTTTTAACATGTTTCACTGATTCCATTCCAGTCTGTAGAGCACACCAAGCAATGACTTTTAGAGGATATGACAGCTTCTYAACAATGRCTTGTGAATTATTATCACTACGAATGCGACAGTTTTGTTCATTAACATTCCTATTGCACCAAAAATTAGCTTCACCGTTGAACAGAGTTTTCTTGTGCGAATCGGGATCGATGGCCAACTCGTTTTGTGCCCGTTCACCGAACGTGCGACATGTTTGATGGCCTCCGCAAAACAACCTTCCATAAACTCAATGGGTACTGCTGCAATTGTCGTGCGCTATTCCAGATAAACCCATTTGGGTTTTCTTCGATACTCTGCTTCGCCGCTACAATACCTTCGGATAGCACTACACACCATCTCCGAGGATGCGCATAATCTACTTTCGTAAAGTGACACCAATCCGTGGTTGTTCGTATTACCGACTCTGCTGGGTGCCGGACGATTATGTCGACCAAATATTGGATGCAGCATGCTAGGCGCCCCGCGATCTGAAACGGTAAAGTGACACAATTTGCAAACGGAGTAAGCTGGTTACCAAACCAAACTGAATATAAATCAACAAATAGCTGTAACTCCTCTTGTATTCGGAAAACCACCAGTAAACGTGCAACCATGGATGAGTGCATATAGCCGTTTCGGTCTATTGGCTTCGTCTTAAGTTTTATTAAGCCTCCAATTGATCATCTCATCTACTCTAAGTGGCCACAAATCAAGACTATTGTCTGTCGCATTCACAAGATTTTATATGTATTTGGTTAAAGGATTTACTATAATTAGAGCCAATATTTTTACAAGGAAAGCTTGCTGAGCTGTTTATAAAGAAACATGGCTTAAAGAATTATTGCATCTGTAGTCATGGCTAAATAATTCGGAGAAATACTGCCGAGATGTCAGTATTTCATTTGATATTAGTTCGGCTCCGTTTCGACTAAGTTTTTCCGACTATGAGAGCATAGAAGGCAAGCAGAGTTTATAAGACACACATCTTTATACAGTACACAATATAATTTGTTGTCGAAGGTATCTTAAAGTAGGAGTTCAAGCTATAGTATTGGATAGATTTAATTATCTGTAGCTTTGCACATCTAGATGTGTATAAGAGACAGGTCTTAGCCTTTAATTATGGGAAATACTTCGCCACAATCTTGSGAATCATTAGACCCTTTCGTTTAGCTGCTTCATCGAATATAGGGAAGCTGGAAATAACGATGATACTCTTTACTTCGATGATATTGATGCCCTCAACCGCAGGCAAGTATAATCTTGATCTTAATCCACGAGTCCAGTTTCGAAAAGCCCTTGGAAGGGCCTAGCAATGGTTGGAAGCGAGTGAAGTCCACATGAAAATGTTTGATTCCAACCCCTGATAAATATCAGAAAAATGTAACTAATAGCTTGAGTTCAAGTGACAGTTATACTGAACAATCACATATGTAAACACATGTAAATTCTTCGAGGTCTGCAGTTAAAGGGTGGGCGTCAATACATATTTTTCGGGACTTTGTTAATATTCTCCACGCGGTGCTGTAACCATTTTTAAGTTTTTGAGTGAMGGTCACACTGATACCTTCTTGAATTCAAGCAGTTCTTTATCGATTTAACTTTTAACTCGATAGAACCTTACCTAATCATATATGTATACAATATKGATATGGTGGCCAATAATGGAAAAKATATATGCGGTGATTCGTATGGAAAGCATACAAAGAGCAGCTAGTTGCGAGTATGTATCAGTGGAGATCCTAGAGCGTCAACGTCAAGCACCAAACTTTATTTTACATTTACGGTTCACAGACTTGTTCTGTAAGCAATTGTCCGGGGAATGAGATCTTAGATTAGYCGTCTGTAATAATGTTCCAGTTTTGCCCCAATAAGTATTCAGCAGAGCTCCAAATATATCTGTGACCACATCCTTACGGGATCTTCTGACTGCTCCTCAGGGCCTATCTATTTCTGTTATGGTACTCGATTCATAATACTAGGAGCCTATATAATAATACGATCTCAATTTGAAGGTTTCCATTTAGTGGATATGCTTAATCGAATCGGAAATTCAATAAGTGATGTCTAATCGAATTATTGGAAATAAAATCCCCTCCTCACTTTTTTATAAACTTCGCACTTAATGAGTTCTTTTAATGGACTCCTCCCCCCTCCCCCACCATCCTAAATACTTTGTTTCGAAATCATATCGGCCGTGAAGCGAGTCAATTAAATGCGCAGTCTTAAAAAAAAAAAATGTATAAAGGTGTTACAACAACAACAAGGAGCAATAACTCTTTACAACCTTGCACATCCGCACGCTTTTACGATGCTCCAACGCAAGTGAATGTGCCTAATTGATCCCCTCCGCCTCACTTCAATTCACCCGCAATCATTACGTATCGGTTACGGTTTCGGTTCGAAGTTCGAAATTAATTTGCAATTTAAATTGTAGCGCATTTTAATGAGTTTTAATGACGGCAGCRCAAAGTGTGCGCGGGGCACATGCAAATATGCCACAAGTGAACGTCTGTCCGAAGCAGCAGCGCGTACTCGTAAATACATAAAAACCGGCATGTATATATATAGTATGTTTGTATGTGTGTGTGTGTGTGTGTGTGTGTGTGTTTGTATGACTTTTATGTTAGGCTCCGCTGGCGGCCTCATCACACAAGTGTCGTTCTTCTCTGCTCGCCTGCCAATGCGAACTCCTCGCGCAGACCACCCACGTTGTGTTGCGAGCGCTGCGCATGCGCAAAACGTTTTGGCAGTCACTGTGACTGTGACACATCTGTTGCTTTATTACCCCTCGTTATTGTTGTTGTATTGCATTTTATGCTTTTCTTTTGTGACAAAGTGCTTGAAGTAGCATTCGGCTAAATTGGTGTTGTTGTTGCAGCTTAAATTAGTTTTTATGTTTTTCCGTAATTCGACACTGTGTCTGCCGTCTCCGTGGTGCTGTCTGTCTGCCGTGTTCAAGTGTGCGGCTTTGTTGTGACAGCTCATTACGCCTGCGCAGAAATCATTATCCATTTGAGTTTAATTAAGTCCGTCTTTGAATTGTGAGTTCCAGTTGAGACGGGCTTAGCTATTTTGAGGTTAGATTGAGCGGCTGTGATCAGAAGATCTGTTTTTTTTTTAGTAAAGAGGTATTATATCCGATTAAAATAGAGTTCCTTGTTCCATGTTTTTTGGAATATAATAACAAAGGTATTAAGAAGCTCATAATAATTCGTCAATCTTTTCAAAGCTAGGAATTCCCTTAAGAATTTCTACGAYAGTGCCCATCAAGGCCGATTAAAATTCTTCATTCAAAGTTCCTTCAATAAAACGCTTAAAGATTTGGCTCATAGCAAAGTTTTATTTAAGTGAAGTGACAGTCTGGCCGAAGTCAAAACTGTGGCATACACAAATCGTTCTACGTGATCAATTTGTTCCTGCATAACCTAGTACAGCTCTTTATCTCAAGAATTCTTAAAGAACAAATTTCTGAGGTATCGCTTGTTATGTAAGAAAAAGCTATACTAGGTTATACAGTTGCTCCTTAGAAAGCTGCATAAGGCCTGAAGTTGAAGCCAAAAGAGAGGAATACAATTTAGTCGTTCGATTCTTAAGAGTTTGAGAGGAGTAAAATTCGGAGGTGAATGCTTTTAGCTACAAGTCTATCGAATCTTCGTTAACGCAACGGAACAATAACATATATCTGKTATCTGCATTTCCTAAAATCCTATTTTAAGACTTTTTACTCAACCGTCTTCTAAATAGTGTGGGGTACTTTATTTGAATTCGACGATTTCGAAAGTTGTTATTTGCTCTGTTATCTAAGTTACGTCTCGAAGTGATGATAATTCATAAGCCATTATATAGATGCCGTTACTTTTTCACAAAGTCACTGTTTGGTGTGTTTTATGGGCAGAACGAATAATTTATCAAAAGTGAAGCCGACCATAATAGCGCCGTCTAGGAGGACGCTTTATAGTTATGATTATTGACTTCTTTGAGCCTGAATTGGAATATGTTGATGTGGTGGCACTTGGGTTTCACCAAGATGGCGCTACCACACAGCCATCGAAAGAAGAAAGAAAACTTTCGGTGGCCTTGTATGTGTTCAKTAGTGGAATGATCTATGCCTGAAAGTCTGCCGTCGATCAACTGGTCAAATTTTGTCATGTCGTGAAGCTCTAACGTGGCCTCCAAGAACGTGGAATTTAACACCGCAAATCTATTATTTGTGGCGTTAAGAGAAGTCGCTTGTAAGTTTGAAACGGTTGAAGCTTTGGTAGAAAAATGTTTGACATTARGTTAATCTTGCTTTAAAAAATTACCAAAAATTGGCTTTCTTCTGAATTTATTTGACACCTTTTCCAATGAGCTACTTTTTGAATCTGCGACAATATTCGACGGGTGGCAAAAGCTGGCGAATCTAATGCTTGGGGATGAGACCATTAGCATAGTTTATAGTGAAATTCCTCCAATTTAACAGTTGCTTTGCAAGAGAAATGAGTCACAGCACTGTCCTGAAGAAAATAATAATTTTTCCTTGAAAAATTTGGCTTGTAGATTTCGTATTTTTCTACCATTTTCGAGAGGCCTACAGATTAGGCTCAGCTGTGGAATGACGTATCCGTGTTTCATCCATTGCCTCAAATTAGTGACGCCCCTTTTGTATTTGAGAGAGTAGTTATATTTCGAATCGTTGTCTCTTTGATCGGTATTAAAAAAAAAAAATCATGTATCATGTGATCTATGACTGTTACTTTAAGATGCCCTGGATATTAACTAAAAAAAAAGAGATTTCTGTATCAAAGATTATTAGAGATGGTCTATGAATTGGTCACATAATATTACACCATTATAAGCTGAGTCCCGTCTTCGTACCTCTGTCTATATATACGAGAACTATTCCCCCAATTTTCGAGTTATTGATTTGGAATTTCGCRCGTGCCTATTTCTCAAAAAAGTTGCTCCTTCGTTGGAACCGACGATGTCAGACAACTGTAKCYTTTAGCTGTCATACAAACAGATCGATACAAATAAAGTAATTGCAGAAAACTGCTTTATTTGATGAGATATCTTTTCGAGATTTAACACAAATCATTATTCAAGGCAACAGTCCAATCTCCGTAGATGTTGTTCAGATCGGAACACTATATATATGGTTGTCATTCAAACTGAACAATCAAAATCAGAATTGAAAATCATTATRCATTTGGTGCAGCCAAATTGCATTGATATTTTTTTATTTCTAATTACTTTAAGGATGAGTTGGGAAGGTGGAGTCATGTGTAGAAGTTCACCCAAGTGAGGAAAGTTCTCTGAACGCCACGTAAAAAACGTTCCCAATGATAAGAAGGCAACAACCTCAGATGAGGGACACCATTTAATCACACACTTGCCAAGAGGTGCTTCTTCAGACTGAGTAGACAATTGAGAAGTAAAGTGTTCTCTCGACGAACAAAGACCAAACTCTATAAGTCACTCTTTATTCACCTCCTGGTGCAGAAGTATGGACGATAATAACATCTGATGAGCCGATGTTATGAGAGAGGTACTGCAGAARATTTATGGTCCTGTKCGTATCGCATTCGAGGGAACCATAAGCTGTACAAGATATACGACGACATTGACATAGTTCAGCGAATTAAGAGACAACGGCTACGCTTCCTAGGTTATGGACGACACTTCCGGCTCCGAAAGTTTAGACTCAGTACTCGCCGGGGGAAGCGAAGGAAGTGGAAGGTTCGGCTCTGTTGAAATACCATTCTCCAATTGGTGCCAAACAGCGAAAAATGCTTGATATATAACAGAAATATGACGCCAATAAAGAAGAAGAGGTAGCTATAAACAGAGCAGAATCTGTAGAGATTACTAGACTTTAGCTTCGTAGGAGAGTRCAGTTATCAAAATTCAGTTCATTCCTGACTCATATATTTTCAGGTATACGAAGTAACTAGTGATTCACAGTCCCAGTAAATCAGCCGGATGAAAGTAATTGATCTTTCACCACTTAACTGTAACTTTCCTCTAACTGATCAATTGATTACTGCGGTAATTTTCCGCAGAGGTTGATGATAACAATATTGGCAGCAGGTATTGTTGTAATGGTAATCTGACTCCATCCGAGTTATTGTGCAATTTGGCAATTGCACAATTTTACTGCGCAATTATATGTTTTTGGGCTTGACACAATGAAACCTCTCAAATATCCACGAGTTCATAACAATTTTGCGCTTCTCCAATAACTTGACGACATTTTTATTTGCCTTTCAAGATAATAAAGCGTAACACTTTTATTGCAATTCGAAAGGAGCGAACGARGCACAAAACGCCAAACAATTTCCTAGCTCGTGACATCCATTCGTATTGCGGCAATTTGATACGAACACACACACACACGCACATATACAAAGAGAGATACTTTATTATTATGCGTTAATGTGTCAAATTGTTGTTTGCCTGTCATTCGGTTAGTCAGAGAGCGGCGGAGCGGGAGCAGAATAACTGGTTGATAGGCGATAAAAGAGGGTGGGTCACACTAAAATTGGTTTCAGCCAAAGGCATACATTAAACTTTAACTGGACATGCGTGACTAATGGTATTAGATACAAACACACACACACACACACACACACACACATAGAGAGCAATACACACGCACGCTGCGCGGTGGTGACACCAGCTGTTGGCCGAAGAGCGCTCTTATGAAGTATGGTTGTCGCTTGCGCCGCTGAAGTGGGCTTGGAGTGGGTTCGGTGGAACTGGGTTGGTTAATGAATTAAATATGGGTGAATTCGGCATGAAAGGCGTAAAGTATTTAAAGGACAACAGTACCGAAAGCATAAATAATTGTATTTAATGTAATAAATAGTTTGTAATGAATGTTTATTGAAGGGAAATAAAAAGGAAATTCATCGTGAAAAAATCACCCGTTTGTAGGTGGACGCGTATTTAGCGGCAATTAAGCATTGTGACTCGTTTTCTTCGGAAAATAATTTTATTATTATTATTACTGAGTGAAAAGTTAATTAATCGAGCTTTCTTCGTTATTTCATTGGCAAAAATTTCAAAGCAGTAAAAGCCGTCTCTGACGTCATGAGCTAGTGAAATTTAGTGTGGTGTCTTCACAATATAATTAAAAGTATTTTCGGGCACACATTTACTGGTAAAATGTGGAATCTCGGTAACTATGTAACTCAACTGAGGTAAGGAAAACTTAAGTGACAGTATAGAAGCTTTGAGACCTCATAAATCGCTGCCTCAGAAACTGTAAAATATATAATTTTAATTCGAATTTAATTTTCTTTAGCTAAGAACCTTTTAGTTGGGTGTTCGTTGCTCTTCAATAGCAATGGGAAATAATAGCAACTATCGGTCGAGGGTTTCTTGACGATATTTCGGAGGTTATTCACATAAAATTTTTTTTACTGATGATCTTCATCAGCACCACCGGGTGGTTCATGGAGTAGACAATAGAGTGAGACGATTTTAGTCCCGGTAGTTTTACAATGGAGTGACGAGTTTTCGAGAGAAAGGTTTTGCGGAAGATTTATGGTCGAATATCGCATTCGATGGAACGCCGAGCAGTAGGAGTTATGTGGCAGCATTGGCATAGTTCAGCGAATTAAGATAACAGTGACTGTGCTGGCAGTCATGTCGTCCGAGTGGACGAAAACACTCCAGCTCTGAAAGTATTCGATGCAGTACCCGACCGGCGAAGCAGAGGAAAGGGAAGACTTTCACTCCGTTGGAAATGAGAGGTGGAGAAAAACCTGGCTACACTTGGAATCTCCAATTGGCGCCAAAYACCGAAAAAGAAGAATTACTGTCGCGCGATTGTAAACTCGTCTTAATAGCCGTAATAGTCGTAACCGGTGCCTATACCAATAAAGGTCCCCTAACCGGTTAGACGCGTCGTCAGATAGCCACTCCACATCCCTACCTACTAATCTTCTTCGAAAAAGTTTCAGAGAAATGCCCCAAAGAAAGAAGCGCGGCGCAGATCCCGGATAAAACCCATCGAGCAAGTTTCCGATATCAGCGATATTTTCACTAGATTTTAATGTTTGATTTGAATGAAATTCCTGGTTTTTATCACTCCAAATKAACTATAATTTCGCGTAAAAATTGCTAGAAAATATGAAATTTTTCTTTGTTGGTTGGAACTAATCTCAAAAGCCCTAAACCCCCTAAAGCTTATAGTTGTCATACATACTGACCAACCAGAATAAARACTTTCTATGGAAAACCTTTTTATTTGATAAGACAAAATTGAACAAGGATTATTGCCCAAAGCAACGGTTAAATCAACGAACAAATTGTTGGTATCGGACCACCACAGGATATCCTGTAGCTGTGATTGAAGCTAGCCGATAACAATAAAGTTCTTATCAAGAAATCGTTTTTATATGTGAAGGGAAGAAGATAAAGCTGTTCCTAAAAATKCCGTTATTTTAGAGGTTTACAGAATATAGCCATGTTTTATCAACATTTCTTGGTATAAGATGAAACGAACTTTGAAGAAACCTAAAACAGATTGTGAGATACATACCTATATTTAAACTTCAACAACGAGACCACATCTGATATTATCAATAACTTTGAGACCTGTTATTTATGTAGTTWGAAGTACGATTTACTAAACATTTCTGAATAGTTCCATAAGCCTTCTATAAGTAACAAGATATCTTTTCATGTATTATCCGGTGTGGAAAAAATCTTTTCGTATTTCTAATCAAACTTTTTGCCATTTTATCACTAGAGATATTATTCCATCAGTGTAAAACTTTCATAGTGTACATTGAAATTTCGAAATTGGCAGAACGGAAGCGAGCGAACCATTGTAAATTTCACAAATTTCATTGGTGGCTTGGGTGGCATCTTTCCTTTTTTTATACAAAAATTTKTACCCTTCCAACACTATATCGTATGACACAAGATGATTGGTAGCACTGGAGATATACGACTGACTTATTCGACTGCCCAATATGTTATATTACTGTGGGCGAGAAATAGTAAGACTTTTTAATTTATATTTCGCGCGCGAACCTATTCGTCGAAATATTTTTTTTCTAGCTTCGTATGACTCTCTGATGGCGAATGTCACATCAAAATAATCACTAGTATTTAGTATACGCTTTCCTTTCTGAAGTACATAAAGTGCATTCGTCGATTTTTACGACAAGTAAAATTATTCAGTAAAGAAGTTCGATTAAATTTTGTGTGCGGAAAAAAATTTCTGATACTTTCTGATGCTGGAAAAGGTATTCGCCGATAATTGTTTGTCGCGGACAAGTGTTTTTGTTGGAGAGTGGAGAAAGCTGAACTGATGATCAACGCTTCAATAAGGATTTAGTTCTTAAGAATCGCCTATTAACAGTCAGAAATCCCACTGGCATTGTTGGAATATCCGAAAGATCAGTGAAAACCATTTTGAAAGATCATTTGGGCCTAAGAAACGTGAAAGAACGATTGGTTCAAAAATCACTATTTCTTTCGAAAGCAGCGTCGCGTTAACTTCTGTGAAACAATGCATTCCGACTATCAAACTGTCCTGAAACGCATTATTACTGACAATGAGTCTTGGATCTATACTTACTACCCGGAAACAGACGATCAATCGGCCGAGTTCGTAGTAAAGATGAGCCTAAATTAAGATTATGTTGACAGTTTTCTTCGATTATGAAGGTGTGGTGCAATCCAAATTCCTTCCGAGCGGCCAAACCGCAAAGAAAGGAGTATTGTTTGAGTGTTGTACGTCGTTTGCGCCAAACTACATATTCATAGAAAGAGCGCGAAATTATGGGCCACCACTCTTGGGGGTTGCACCACGATAATAAACGTCGCGTACTGCATTGGTTCATCGTGAGTTCTTCGTCTAATGTTCAACCAAAATCGTGCCGCAAACACCGCATTCGTCAGATTTAGCTCCGTATGACTTTTGGCTATTCTGCAAATTCACATGACCACTTTGAGCACACCGCTTTGACTCAATTGAGGATATAAAAGCTGAATCGAAGAAGGCTCTGATGGCTATCACGTTGACGGATTTTTAAAAGTGCTATGATGACTGGAAAATCYGTTGGCATAAGCGTGTTGCATTTGCAATAAAATAAAGATGTAAACAAGTAAGGAATGGCTAAGTTCGGATGTCACCGAACATTTTATAGTCTCGCATGATAAAGTGATAAGCGAGATTTCATTATCCGTCATTTACATATTTTTTTATTTTTCTGTAAAATTAACTAGATTAGATCAATTTGTGTACTTTGAGTATTGAATTGTATTTTCATTTTTTTTAATTGCATTGAAAAGTTATAGTCCGATCACGACAATTTTTCCACAAGGGATACCTCAGCTCAAGTACCGTATTTGTGTAAAGTTTTATTCTGCTATCATCATTGGTTCCTAATGTATTATATATATTATACAGAGAAGGTATCAGATGGAATTCAAAATAGCGTTATATTGGAAGAAGGCGTGGTTGTGAACCGATTTCACCCATATTTCGTACATATCATCAAGGTGTTAAGAAAATATTATATACCGAATTTCATTGGTCGAGTAGTTCCTGAGATATGGTTTTTGGTCCAAGTGGGCGACGCCACGCCCATTTTGAATTTTTGAAAAAAGCCTGGGTGCAGCTTCCTTCTTTCATTTCTTCCGTAACACTTAGTGTTTCTGACGTTTTTTGTTAGTCGGTTAACGCACTTTTAGTGATTTTCAACAT
>NW_017537136.1:111348-157865 GCF_001853355.1 Bactrocera latifrons
AGAAGTACGTTGAACTCAAAAAGTATTAGAAATCAATTCTTGCACTACTGAAATTAGCCAAGGCTTTTTGCAAAGCAATCACCGCATCATCATACATATGTTTGTATGCACAAATAAAGTCGGCACATATTAGCAGTCAAGTGCATTCACACACACACACACACACATGTAAAATTTTTTATTGCCAAAATCTTTGCATTCATTTGCGCAATTACAACTTAATTAAAGAAAATTTTAATAACACGAAAACGATTGCAGACTTCTTACGTTTAGTTGCTTACAAAATCACAACAACAATAAAGCATTACTTCGACAATGGACGCGCACAACAGCAGACAAGAATGGTGGATTGTGCTGACATGCATATAAAAAAGTATAAATTTTTGTTAAATGCATGTAAATATGTATATGTATGTATACATATATGTAAATATATAGATATTTAAATATACTATATGACTGGCAATCGCTTGGTTGGCTCTTCGCTGTGTTTATGTTTTTGTTTGAGTTGCATGTAATTAAAATTTAACGAGCTTGTATAACATAAGCTGATAGCAAGYAAGTACAACAAGCGAAAACACACACACACACATATACGTACACGTCGCTTAACATGCATATACATATATGTGTGTACAACAAAAGCATGCTATGTGGCGAAGTATGCTAGCGTTGGTCTTAATGGCCCACCCCGTAAGGTAATCACACACACAATAAGCTACCACCTTAATACTGCTGCCGTCAAGAATTATACAACAAACTCATACACAAGTGTGTATGTATGTGCGCATGGGTTTCTCCCGTCCGTGCGGGTTTGGCGGCGGCTCGACTTTTGCATATTCATGCCAGAGTCATAAAGCAACTTGTTTTGCATGTTAACAAGACACTTTTGGCTCGCGACGTAATGACCAAAAACAGCAGCAGCAGCAACAACAACAACAACAACAACAACCAACTACAATTAAATTACGAAATAACCGAAAAAAGCCACGAGCACATCATATACATAATATAACTAAGAAATGGCAATGGTTCGGAAGGGACATTAAGCATAAATGAGCGAGTATGGCCGCGATGTGCGGCAAATGAGCTTGCAAGCCCCATAAAAATTCCACAAAGAAATAAACAAATTTATTAACAGAAAATATTTACCCACTTCTAGCAAATATAAGCGACGAAAAAACCAACAAACAAAAACACTAAATACTTAAGGAACCAGAAATGAGAATTAAAGAAGAAGAAAAACCAAAGGTTATCTAGCTCAGAAAAATAGCTAAATGGAGAGTGAAATATATGTACATAATTATATATGTATATACTTATCCTGTAAATTATATGCATGTAGGTGCGGAAGATTGTCTTTAACATCGCATTTAACTGTGGCGTAGTTAACCCTTTAATGACCAAATCGATCCCGCTCGGACTTTCATGACTGCCGAAAGACATTCGTGCGTGCTTCGCTGCGTTTATTCGTTCCTTAATTTACCTTACGACTGCCTGGCCGCTCCTTGTACTACTTTCATTATTAGAACTACAGTATTATACCTCTCTTTGCTATGACTCTGAGTGCAAAAATATATGTATGTCAACGCAAAGGAGAGTCATTCATTTCAAACGGTAGTTCGGTTTAATGAATGAGTATTGATTTTAATAAGAAAAAAAAAGCCAAAAATTGGAAATGTGGCCCTCTTGATTGACATTGGTGAAAAGTCAATTACAATCTGCAAACTGCACACTGCAGCAGCCAATGCATTTTTAGAGAGCTTTTGCAGAGTGTTTCAGGAGTTTTCAGAAATTTTAAGCCTAAGACGAACCACTTGCAAAACCGCAAAAAATTCATTCCTATGATTAGAAATAACACTAATAGGAAGTCCATAATGCAAGGCAACAACCTATGAAAAGAGGACACGGAAGATATTTGTGGCATTCTGCTAATTAACATAAATTTATTTTATTTTATTTTTTTTTTCCTCTCAAAGCACGTGGCTTTAATGATTGGTTAATTAAAAGAGGCTTTAAAATGTTGTCACCAGAAGTATTGCTACACAATAAAAATAAAATTTTTGGCATTTTGTAAACTGCAGTAAGAACAAAAATTTTATTTTTAAAGCTTAACTAAAAATTTATAGTTAAAATTAATGTTTACCCTTATAAAGGTCAGAAGTGTTCAAACCGAATTGATAGCACGAACCATTGATAAAATATGGCGAGCTAACAAACTTTAAACACTTTAATTAAGCAATATTTTATGTAAATATTATATTGTTAAATATTTTCCGTCTGCCTTTTTGTCTTTCGAATGTACATGTATAAAGCGCAATACTATACAGATTTGAAAGGTCTTGACATAACCTATAAAACGACGCTAAGCATGATTAGTTTGGATATTGCGTTCAACAGTTATAGATTTTTGTATTTTTCCCTCGTTAAAGGCAAGAGAAAGTTGTTGTTTTGGTGAATGATACTCTATCACTTCGAACCACGTGGTCGAAGGCCGGCGAATCGTCCCAAATATTGGCCCAGCCGGAATTGACGGCCAGGAAGATTTTTCTGTGTGTTTGGTGGGATTGGAAGGGAATCATCCACTACGAGCTGTTCCGCTATGACCAGACGCTTGATTCTAACATTTAATTTTCCAACAGCACGGGTGTAGTGTTCCACCAGAGCTACGCCAGACCATACACTCCGTTGATGACTCGTCTGTGAAATAAAACTGTGTTTCTATCTGAGCTTCTTGGACCTACAGTATACTCACGCATTCTTTTCCTTCGACGGAAAGCTAATCTTCAATACAGCAGCCGGCCAATCAATTAGTTTACAAAGAGAATCTGGCACTTAGTAGGTCAAGAAAACGAATAAAATTTAACACCACACCAATGGTCACCAAATACATGTGTGCTTTCGAATATAATTTAACATAACAAATCGTAGAAATAACATTTGGGATTTTCAAACAATTACTTTGAAGTTGTAAGAAATGATGACTATCTACAAAATTAATAAAATTTATAATATCCTAACTGATATGAAAGCCGATCAGCGGATTTAATGGAAAGAAACTGAAAATCGTTCAGACATCAAAATAACACAAATTGTCAAGAATTGAATGCTTTCCTAAGGTCATACCAATTTTTTTATAAGTTTTTAGGGGTTCTATCTTGGCTATCTCGCCTGTGATGCGAGGATATATAGTTTTACCACAGAAGCTGGAAAGTCTTTGGTCTAATAATGAATGAAGATCTTCGACGTAAATTCCTGTAAGAGTAAACTTATAATAGCCTACCTATCTTTCGATAACGGTTCGATAGTGTGGAGCATCCGAGCTTAGGTATCTCTTTCCGTCTCAAACTTCTCACTTCAGTTAAATATGGTAAAATATAAATAGTCGTTGAAAGGCAAATTTAAATAATATGATGGCTGGTGAACTAGTTCAAAGCCTACATTCTTCAATTTATTCATCGATCGTATTGCTTTGAGATGCCCATAATATTAACGAACACAATTTATTACGTTATCGGGTCACTCAACATATTTTAACCGATTTTCGCTAGGCTTTATGGCGATACTGCCTTTTGCGACCTTTCTGCACAATATGCAACATATGATTCGTGCCGGTATGGTTAGGAAATTCAGTTACGCCTCGAATTAAGTACTTACTTTTCTAAAACAGGAGACTATACCTTGCTTCCTAAAACTTTCCGAAAATACTTTCATCAATAAGCTTATACCATTAGAGTATCATCCAACTAGCAGGAGTCATATAAGTAGTTATATCCACTTCGAACGTTATATAGATATTATTCTGTCGCAGTCGCAGTAAAAACGCGCCACTGAGCAAAACGCAAACGAGATTGCAAAGATTTGTAGACGATAGGTTTCAATCATTTATGATAACTGTATGCTATAGATTTTCGATATTAGAGGTTCCAATAAATGAGCAGCCCATTTGAGAGAAATACTTGTGCTTAATCTCCGATTGATATCTGCAAAACTGCGAGTCTGTTCACGTATATACAGACAGCCGAACGGACATGGCAAAATCGACTCATCTCATCATGTTGATCATTTGTATCTGAACCTGCCTTTTCGGTGTTACAGATATAGTGCGAGATTTAGTTTAATTTTTTAGAATATTAAAAGCACTTTCGAGTCAATTGATTTGGGGAAGATTATAATCCAGAAATCCCAATACCCTTTTACTTTAAACAAGCATGCAATATATCATTATCTCATTTTCTTAATAGGCTTTATTCTTACCTTTAGCTGCTTCAAAGACATAACTAGTTACAGTTATATATGTATTTAAACGTTATATTTGTAATATATATTAGTATGTCACCCAGTGCATTTTATGAACTCGTCACTAAGTCTAACCCTACTTCTGCCAAGTAGGTAAGCTCACCAACAACAACTGTTTGTGCAGTTACTAAATTCTAATCCTCATGAAGTGCATACTAACGCGGTAGTACGTATATCTTACAAGCACATACCACCTTACAGTTAGCTTCATTTTGGTGTGGCATACCACATGCTTGCGTTCGCCCCACCACTGCTGCCATCGATTTATGCGTTTTTGTCACGCGCCAATTCTTTGGTATTTTTGTTGCATTTTTTGCTTTTCAGTGAGAGTGCGAGGAAGCAACTATTGGAAAAAGCAAAGTGGAAGGGGGAAGAGGAAATGAAACATTGAAATTCCAATTAATTTATTGGTGACTCTGAATGACTTTGAGGCCATTTCCTTGATTAGCTGATGTAACTCGTCTTTTTTTCTACGATTTTTATGCTGAGGATTGGTGTTAAAAGCGTTTGCTGGCATTTTTTCTGTTCGTAAATTATGATAGTAGAGCGAAACATGAGGACAACTTTTCAATACGATATTAGGAGAATATAGTTTGAGATATAAATATTCCGTCGTTTTACAGAGTATGTAACATTAAGTAAGATTGAACAATTCTTGAATTTATAGGAACGGGTTTTCCAATAGGAGTGACATTATTTCTTAAAACAAAAAGAATGCGCAAATTGTTAAGGGAAATGTTTCTATTTTTTATTTATTGTGAAGTACAATCGATACAATGAGATTTTGAATATAAGATCATTAAAATGGCCTCAACGGTTCTTTTGCAGCAATGAATTCGTTGAACCGGCTTTTCGTGTACCTTTCCACTAAGTCAAGTCACATGTCGTTAATAGCAACTTTAATATTCAATTCTAAAGCTTGAAGAGTGTCTGGTTTATTGTTAACCGCCAATGACTTCAGAAAACCTCACAAGAAATAGTGTAGTGGTGCTAAATCATAACTTCTTGCAGACCATTCAATATCACAATTTCTTGAAATAATCCAATCTCCAAATTCTTTCGCAATATTTCGGCCATTGCACGCACTGTGTGACTTGTAGCCGCGCCTTGTTGAAACCAGATGTTGCCAAGATCAACCTCTTCCAATTGGGACCATAAAAAGTTTGTTTTCACCGCTCTCCATTGACTGTGACGGTGTCACCAGATTAATTTTGAAAGAAGTACGAAACGATGATTCCACCAAACCAAAAACACCACCAAAGTATCAATTTAGATGAATGTAAGGAATAATTTGTGGATTTTTTTCGCACCAGAATCGAAAGTTTCTTTACCACAGCATTCAAATCAAAATGAACCTCATCGGAGAAGATGATTTTCTTAAAAAAGTCGCTATCGTTTTCAGGTTGTTCCAAGGCAAAATCATCACACTCACGACATTTCTGATTTCTCATTTAAAAAATGAAATATTTTATTAGAATTTTTTACTGTTACAAACATACACTACTAACAAAGAAATTCCGAAACTTTTGAAAAAAAAATTTAACTGGGCCATCGCGACGCCATTCCCCGCAACCTCTCGGAAAAACATGCGCCTGCGTTGACAGAATAACTCCTTAAAGGATCATCTGAAGCGAACAAATACGTTTTTTAATTAAAATTTCAACTCGAACGAATGAAAGAAAAAACTGAGAATTGGATTTTTGGCGGACATTTTTACAAAAAAATTGGAATTTCGAATTTTTTTTTCCAAATAGTTGTAGTCGCAAGAAAAAAAAACTTTCGTCCAAGTTTTCAAGAATTGTAACTCAAAGATCTGTGTAAAATTTCATGAAGATTGCTTGAGGAGTTCTGGAGGAAACTTGTCAACCAACTTCAAAAACACAGTATCGAGAAAATCCTTTAAACGGCGCACTTTGCCTAACTAGACTCGGGCGCACAAGTTCTCAAGGCTATATCTTCGAACATATTACTCGGATCAAGATAAAAATTTAGAAAATTATTCTAGAGGTCTTGTAGAATTTCATATGAAAATAACAAACATCGAGTTTTTGAAACCCGTAAACCCATGTAACGCCTTAAAGTCGACGCTGGAGTAGTGGGTAGTCGAAGGAGAACTTAGCGAAATACATGTACGAGTATTAGGATTATTAGTATTTCGCTAAGTCTGAAAACATGACTTCATTAAGCAACATAACCTCCTCACCTCGGTGCACGAAGGAATGTAAACTTGGTGTCTAGGCAAGCTTTAGATGAAAAGGCGCCATAAGATTCTCTAAAAAACAGATTTCGAAAGATTAAGTATGTAGATAAACCGTTGAAGCATTTTATGACACTGCTATGTTATTATCCAAGTTATCGGGTCAATGGACTGAAGACATCGATTGTTGTTTCGAAGATTTGATTATATTTTTACAATGGGGTGAATATAGTTTCTAATTCTGAAGCATTTTTACTGCTATCTTTTCCAGTTTCTAAAATTGTTCGACATTCGGCAGCATTAAGAGAGTTATTAATTAAGAGAGTTTTGAATGGAAAGGAGAGAAATAAATAACATAGTGCCACGTATTAGGTATCTCATAGAAAACTTCAAACGCCAGAAACCTGTGAGTATGTTCACAGCACTGTATAATCAACTGGTAGAGAGTGGAGTAGAACCTTGGAAATCATTCCATCACTACACATGTTGCTAGTTAATAGGAGCCTGTTAGCGTACGAAATGTGTATATTCTCAATGGAGCATTCTTATAAATCTATTAATGTAAATTGCAGGGATATTCCTCTTCTTTGTTATCCAAACAATTATTACAAGTGCTTTATGCTTCTTTAAGACATCGCGCTACCCCTTCGAATAGAATCAATAGTTGTGTGAAGCATCTGTCAGATTTCGAGAAAACTTATGTATTTCTCAATTATACACGCTTCACTTTGTATGTGAGTGAGCTGTCATAACAAGAAATTGATCACAGCCCATTGGGGACTTGTGGGTGTTCAAAGCCAAGTACAAAAGAGCAAATACTATTTATGTCGATGTCACAGGCTCAATGAGTAATCGATAAAACGCTGTTTTCTACAAACAAAACATTACTCAGCAGAAATAAAATTAAATAAAATAAAGACGAACCGTGAAAGTAGCGTGTGGGAGCGCTTAAGAGAGTGCCTAGAGTACATGCTGTGGGTCTCTCAGCGGACATAGATCTTGTTTGCTTGAAACAATGAACAGTTACTCTCAATATTTTCACATCATAAGCATTATAAACGATTTGAAATGTTTTAAGAAGCAGCATTTGTCTTCTCCAATACACTAAAATATCCTTTCATTTGAATAACTCGTTTACAACTGTAAATATTTACATAAACATTTATTTGTGTGCGGTTTCAACCCATTATAGTTGTAACAATATTTATGGATATATTGACAAGCAGTAGCTGTGCGCATATGCCCATTAATTAAAATTAATGACCTACTCTTTTTCCGCAAATTTCAATAAAATCCTTTCTACAATGTGGTAGACTACCACAAAAGTAATTTTGAATAAACGAAGTAAGGATTTCCAACCGCATTAGCGATCGGCTTGTGGCTTTCTTCGATTTTTACTTTCTTCGAAATTCTTTTCTTAGCTCCTTTGGAGTTCTTTTTCATTCTGTTGAACTCGGCTACTGTGGATTACCCTTACAACTGCTACCTGTCACACGCACACTTTGCGCAGCCCTTCCTTACCTACATTTTCTGTGATTAATCACCTTCGCCGATCGTCGAGATTAAGTAAATGAGACAAATTTAAAATTGCTCGCCGTAAATTGTTCATTTAGGAAAATTACATGCGATTTGCTGATAAGCTTGATTGGAGATAATAGCGGATGTGTTTTCAAACTTGTGTTCTGTGTGGGCACATAATTTGAGCGCTAAAAACTAATGGTTTTCAAGTGGAGATTAGTTCAATTAAACATTTTTGTAACTGCAGCACAAGCAACCTTCAATAGTCGGCCAAGAGTTGAACTGATATAAAATGTAGTCAGTAGCCTTAGATGAGATTATCTAACAACCCTAATTTTATCAGAGTACGATTGTGGATTTTTCCATCTAATTATCTAGGATTCTTAGAGCTTTAGATAGAACCTTCCAGTCTGCATGCAGAAACTCTACTCAATAGCTTTCTCCGTTGCGATTTCCAATAACTGGAACGTGCTGTAAAACTCTATTTGTACACAGTAACCTTGAAGAGGAAAAATGTATTCTGGTGTAATTTGCAAGTCTGTGTTACAATAGTGCAGCCTTCGAGAAGAACTTAAGTAAAGTTAGGTCATAATGGTTGGTGCTTAACCATGCATAAATCGGCTGATCATTAGTAATGCCAGATGAAGGTTCAGTTTAATTTGAGCTGAAGTATTCTTCATACAAGACGTCAATAACTATCCATAAGAATGATTTGATAGTCCCTTGAACAGGGAAGCTCCTAAAATGATTCCTAGATAAGCCTGTATGTGTGCCAGCGTATCTTCCATGCCTACTTCTCTGCAAGTATCCTCGTTACTAATGCCCATCCGGCTCTCATAAGATGCCAGTAACTTTTGACAACCACCAACTTTCCAGACCGTGTAAGTAGACGGCGACGACCATGTGAAAGTCTTCACGATTCTGTGTCTTTCGAAAATTTCATTGGGGCAATGTCATTAGCTATTTCATGTCCCGAAGTGACCTGGAATACAATAAACCGTATATGTACATAGCCAACCTTGCCAGCAGCCACCATCTAGTGCATTCCTGGTTCTAAGAACATGCTCTTCCGCAATGCAATGTAAACTTATTGACTTAATTTTCGAGGTTATCTACGTATATATGGATGTTCAATATGATGTTGCCTGCGTTGTTAGCTATCTGAGCCATTTTTCAGACCGCAAAGACTTCCTTCTTAACCGTTTGCTCGGAGTTTGTTCTCAAGCGACCATTTTAGCTTTCGGAATACAGCAGTATCTTCTATATTGGTGGTAGAGTGAGTAATTTTTCTAGTGCAGCCGTTGAAGTAGTTCTGAGAGCTCTTTTACGCAGAAAACAGCGAGTTTCTGTATGAGATTACTGCTGCGTAAGAACTGTATATGAATGTAGACCTATCATTACCTCATGAGCATCTTTCAAGCAGAAGTCTTTGCTATAAGCTTATTATGTCAAATCGCTTTTAGTGAAAGAGTGTATATGTTGCCTGCACCGCCTATCAGTTTGCAACCCTGTACGCCTTGTCTACATAGTTGCCGGGATATAAAGAGAGAGTCAACGAACTAGCTCGCTCTGCGGCAGCTTTCACTACCACACAAAAAAGAGCTCAAGAGTCAGAGGCTGACCGAGTCGATTCTTATGTATAGAACAATAAACACTTGTGAATACCGAAATTATTTTGCGTCTCCTTAGCTCTTTAGAGTACGAAATAATATCTTAAGTTATTACTTATTCGGCCATCACTACTTTTTGCGAAATGAACATTCTGAGTCCATATAACTTAACATTACTTTGACCAATAGAACACAGTCATATGTAGTCCTTTCCTAAAATCGCGGTGATCTTACACAGGCATACAGCATACAGTTACTTTGTTCTTCTTAGATTATGTTGAAGGGTATCAAAAAAAAAAAAAATCGTAGCTGCCGTTAGTATTCCGAAAAACGGAATTCACCAAGCTCAGCTTAAATCAGTATTAAGAGCAACACTGCCGCTGATCGAAGAGAACATTTTGTAAAAAATTTTTTGTTAATTTTAAAAAAATACAAAAGAGTCTACCATGAATATTCTCCAAACCTCAACAAAACTAACCATACACTTTACTTTGTTTTCTCATTGAATTTCCCACCAAATTCACAAATTTTGATTAATATGCATTTAATAATGTTTTCATAATCAAAAATTACAAGCAATAATTGAGAAACACAGGATTATAGCAACTCCTTGGTGGTCCAATTTATCCGTGTCATACACGCATCAACACACTCACACTTCGCTGCTTGACTGATCGCACAAAAGAGAGAAACCCAAAAAACGGAAAATAAATTGTCAAGCAGGCGCAACAAGCTACCTGCACGAGTATATGCAAGGGATACAAACCAAAATATCGCATAGAGGAAGCGACAAAGTAGCCCTTGTCAAATAAAGCGATGAGCCCGCAATACAAATTAAGCAAGTCATAGGGTGTGTGAGGACGTGGGATCACAACGTTGAGCCAACTGATCGACTCAAAATTAGGAAGCAACCACACGTCCTCACCGCACTGTTGACTTGTCTAATGAACCACCAAGAAATGTCACCGAAAATTATGAAGGGTCGCATGCCAAGCTCAACACACACCGGCATGCAAACTAGTACTTATATGAGCCGAACGTTGTGAATGATCGCGAGGATCTCCCACCGATTCTGTTGCGTTGGTGTTCGACGGAGGCAAATAAGCCGTTTTAATTATGCGCCACACGTTGCCCCAATCGGCGGCAAGTTGTGTGACATTTTGTTGTTGGTTTGTCGTAACGTTTGGGTAGCAACAGCTGTCGTTTGCTGGCGTGCTCGCAGACGGCTGCACTTTGACTCATGATTTGATGGCCGGGAACACACACGAAATGTGCCAGCGGTGGCCACCTCATTACGCTTTAAAATATTGCTCATTTCAATATGGTTGGTTATAGATATGTTGTGCCCTTCTGCACCTTTAGAATAGTAGGAAGTTGAGGAACATTAAATATTCTTAGCTCCTGTGACCTAATGTGTAYTGTTGAACTCGTTCTTATTATGCGCAGTTGGTCCGCATACTCAAGTGGGGAAATGGAAAAGCAAAGCAGAAAAGATGAAGTACAAGTGAATCGGAATGATTGATTTCTAATGCAGATAGCGGTAGTGACCTCTAGAAATTACAGACTAGGCTATAATAAGCTAAGGAGAGATCTGAACTATATTTGAAACATGAAAGCACCCTTCTCAAGTATAAAAGAATCCATAACTTACAGAAACACGATTTTGAATGTTCAATTTGTATGGCAGCTACCATATATTATACATATACTACAGTGGTTCGATTGTAAGAATTTCCTCAGTAAATATAATGTTGTTTTAGAGAATGATACGAGTTGAAGATATCTCGCCATATGAAAAAGTGTTTTACTGTATAAGCATTTTATTCCAATCGTGCAGTTGGAATGCAGCCCTCAAAAACTTGGGGACTATAATGAAGTCATTTAGAGGGAAAGAATTTCTGACGGATATCAGGGAATCTAAGTATCCTCATGTATAGGTGCCACTTTTGATCTATAACAAATCTGTTCCGGAAGTAGAGCGTTCATATTAAGTTCTAGTCGTAAAGTAAGTTGGTTGGACGCTTGGAAGTTGAAAGCTTGGATAAGAGGTATTTAATCTAATATTAAATTCCTGGTTGTTTCAGCAAAGTTCGACTATTTCAATTGATTATCTCTTGAAATATATAAATTAAGGGTTGAAAGCTGGTTCTCTGGATATCTTAAAAAAAAAAAAACAAGATAATTGAGGACTACAGAAAGGAGCTTGTACATTAGTTTGAAGTTGCATATATATGTAGGTCTTACACAAGACTCATTTTCACCTGCTCAATGTAGATTCTAACTTCAAACTCAGCTCCATGTTTTAGAAGCACCAAGAAGGCTTCCTACCCATCTGCCAAGTAACGTGGTTTTCTATAAGAGCGCTATAAAATTGTTTGGGATATCAATGAAATTCTTTATTAATGTGAAAGTACATTCGATGTCATTATCGAACACAGAGCTCGATTTCTTTTGCAGAGCCACGACGGATACGCTGGCAGAAGTCCAGACGCTGAACCCAATTTTCGACGGTTTTCAAGTCTAAATCTGTTGATACTGCTGCAATTTCATGTTCGATATTCGTATGAAGTTCATCATTTGCTTATTAACGAAGCCATTGAGTCAGAAATGAGCCTCATCGCTGAAGATCGATGAAAAACCGGACCATTTTCAAGTAGTTGCTTAGCCCAATTAACGAACATACGGCGATTTTCGTGGTCAAGCCGCTTCAGTTCTTGCGTCAATTTGATCTTGTAAATATGTAGGTCAAGATCTTTTCGCAAAAATTCTCCACAACGAAGTCACAGAGATTTCCAACGTCTGAGGACGATGTGTGAGAGACTGATTTGGGTCTTCATAAATTAATGCGCTAGCGGCAGCAATATTTTCGACACTACGTTCACTTCTGTGTCTCACTGGCACGGAAACATTTTGTACTATGCATTGGAATTCAAATTTTTCCACGTGACGCGCAATTATTGATCTGACAAGACGATTATGACGACCATCAATTGGACATAGCGCTCTTACAGTTTAGGCCACTGACTCCGAATTTCGGTAGTAAATTTTGATAATTTCGACTCGTTGTTGGATCGTATATCTTTTCACGATGGCAAACCTTACTGAAGAGAAATGTCAAAAGAGCGGGAAAAATATGACGTCGTTTGCTGTCCCTATTGGTCTACTCTTTTAGCGTGCCTATTGAAAACCCGTTATTTTTCACGACATCAAATGTATCAGACTTTGCATAAAAGCAAAGGGTAGACTTCTTTTTCTTCTTGATTGGCGAAGAGTGAGCAATTTTGTTGTATTTTACGTGGGTACCTGCCATTCATTGCCTAACATTATGGTGCCTAAAGGGAGCCTCAAATACTACAAGCTTTTTGCAAGCATTATTTGGTTAGATGGAAAAGACACCACTTCCATCTTGGTCGGGTTTGAGGCCGACCAAAAAACTTCTGCCGCGCTGTGGGTCCGACACTGAACGACTGAACAAATAACAGCCACCACGAATCTCGCCAAAGGATCAAACACAATCAGCAGATTGGAGCGAGCTCCAAGGGTTAACTACTTCCCGTAATATCAGATTTAAGTTTACTGTGAGACCTTGTAGCTTTTGTTACTGCCAGTTGACCAGCTATCAAACTCAATGACTGGTAACTTTTGTCGCTTGAACTTCACATGTTTTTTGATAAGAAGGAAACACATTCAAAGTCTATAATATCAGTTCGAGCTTATTATAATAATTATTATAGCAAAATTTCTGAAGTAGAGTAAGCAATCAGATTTATGTACGAGTATATCAAGTGAGTTCCGTTCATAAAAAAAAACTAATTACAAGAAGAACAAGGTGGTACATAGTGGATCGCATATTTGCCAACAATGACTAATTCTATCCATTAACAATACGAAAATTTTAGAGCCTTGTTTTTGGAATATGTATAGAAGGAAAGAAGAAAAATCATATATTGGAACTATTACTAGTACGGAATGTTAAGTTCGTTGATGAGATTTTTCTATAATATTTTCAAAATTGTGAGAAATTGATTTTACTTCTTCTGGAGGTATTCTTAGAAAAAGTCGGGTAGAATCGTATGATCGGATTTTGGATCTTCATACAATGGGCAAGTCTCTTTGAGATGAAGAAATTCTTAGTTATGGTTTCTTAAGAGGTTCTAAAGCTACAATTTCAGCAAATCGTAGAAATATTCACCACCACGACAGGCATACACTGGACTCTAGTACTGGAGAGCTAACAGAAAATAAGCAAGTGTTCTAACAGAGAACTGATTTCAAGTTTAATTTAGCATAAGTTTTTTCTACATAAAAAGGTCATCTTATTAATCCTTCAGCCTAAGCGTTCACTCGATTAATCGAGAAATTTTGTAAACAGCGGTGTCACTCCACTTCCTTTCCTTCAAATATTCAAGTCAATAATCATCACTTTCTTGGCGCTGGTGTTTTTGGCTGCCAGCTGACGACACTGGCGCCCACTTAAGTGCAACCACACGATGAGGAGACGAGCGTACGAGTGCATGGCGAGTGGCATATGGGCGACAGCAGTCAGCGAACAGTTGATCCTTTTCAATACGGCATATTTTACAAGTGCTTAGGAGAGGCGTACAGAAAAAAGGGCCACACGTGTTGAACTCTTACATGTGCTGGCTCATCTTCGTTGTGAGGCACTAAGTATGAAATGATGATGAAAATGATATAAAGGTTCCACAAAACCCATGCACAATGACGTGACATAATCGAGGTGTATAATGAGTAGGTCCTTTTTAACACTTTTTCACATTTTGAATACTCGGATGATGGCTCAATTTCTACTTCACTCTTTTGTGTCTTTTATTCGGTCAAGTGTTGTTTTGCACTTTTTGTGCTGCAAACGTTTTTATGGCTGCCACTTAGGTATATTGTCTTCACGTGCATTCAAGTGATTCGCGCGGATCTTAATATCTGATCTTGCATGATCTGCAGTCAACTTCATGGTGGTCCTCAAATAATGATCTGATTTTTTACAAGTGTTTTAAGAGAAGCGTGATAATTTTGTTCACTTTTTCTGCAAACTAAAGAAAATCAATTGCACACGATCAGTGATCGTAGATCATTATGGAAGTTTATGCAAAAAATAAGACCACAATTTGTCTTCCTTGAAACTTTTCTCTATTTTCTATAAGAAAAATAAATGAAAATATTTTTTTCTATATTCAAAAAACTCTCCCTCAATCGATGGTGTCTTAAGTGGGTGCTTTTTCAATGTCACTCAGCCGACATTGAGTGCCAGCATTTAGTCACTTGACCAAGCGCTTACCGTCCTGTTCAATCAACCTGCATTTATCAAATTACATTCGTATAAATTTTCTTGAACCTTTCTTTCCAATTATCCTACAGCGATCCTCAGTGATCTGCAGTGATCCGCGCTCATCACTGTCACATGACTCATGCGCTGGTTGGCTGTCACTCACTGCGTCTACGAGTGCAACCCTAAATTACTGATGATTTCAGCACTCTAACAGGTAAGAGAATAGAGTATGTTATATGTTTGCGTTATCAGCCCAATTATTGATACAAGTTAGCGCACACAAAAACCTAATCCCTAATGATCATTGAGATGGAGTCATTGAAGGTGTGTAGTTGAGCCTAACAATTTTTCATTGTTGAAGACTAATTGCAACTGTCCAACGCCAGACTTGAAATTAATCCTTATGCAATTTGAATAATTGCGGCATTGGAGACAGATTTTGAAGGTATGAATGGCTTGACGGTTTGGTTGACAATTACTCAACCTTTGAATAAAATTGAAACCGTTTGAGTATTTGAAATATGCAATTCTGCAACAGATAAGCACCACTGCTAGGATTTTATTAGAGAACAGGATATTTAAAGATGTCGTGCTGCAATCAGCGATTTATATTTATCAAAATGAATCCAAAGACAGACTGATATATTGCTGTAATTAAGAAAATTTTCAATTGTATTTTCTTAGGGTATAATTATTCCAATTTGAAAGCTGTTTTAACTCTGTACTGCTTTACTTTCCAGAACATTTCGATTAAAGGGTTGTATGATGCATGGAAAAATCACCCTTCTAGCATCCTATCGAACGGATCAATTTTTATTTAAAACTAAAAAATGTCGGCTGCTTCGAGGTCACCGATATCCATCCACCAACATCGAACCATCATTTGGTACTCATTATGTAAGGGGGGATAGAGAAAGTAGCTGGATTTATGGATGCTACACCTCGCTGACGAATTTCTATTTCAATCAATTTCTGAAGCGTAGTGACTATACGCTGATGAAAAGTTTGTTTTTAGACAACGTCAGGCGCAAACAGTCGTGGTCGAATCGCGGTGAGACTGTTCAAATCGTACCTGAGCCAGTATTAACGGCCAGAAAGATTTTTGTATTTGGGGGATTAGCAGGGAATGTTTACTTTAAACTGCTCGCCTTTGCTCAAACACTTAACTCGGACCGGAACTGTCAACAGTTGGACCGTTTAAATAAATAAAATTCCCAAAAGTTTTCAGCTTTTGCCAAGAGAAGAGAAATTGTGTACCATTAGGCCGACGCCAGGCAACACATATTGATAGAGACCGTATCAATATTTCTGCGCATAGTATACCAGCCCAGTCGTCTACGTAACATATCAACGTTTTTGCTAAGAATCATGGTTCGCAGCCGTATAAGATTATTGCTTTCACATTGAAGTTAAAAATACAAAGTTTAGTGATGACTGAGAGGAATTTAGAGGACCAAATGATGTTAAGCTCAGCAAACGCACTACTCACTTTATTTGGCGGTTGACAATATCTTCGACAGAATGTCCAATGGCGGGAATTCGGTCATATTCACGTTCACTTTTAAGTTACCCTTACTTGTATTCTCGTAGATTTCACCTTTCCTTTCTGAGTTTTCAGAGGGCAAGAGATTTCAAAAGCAAACTCACCCGCCGAAATAAAGACCTTGTTACACTCATTGATTGGGCTGGTTGATGCATCGACGAGTTTCCCCAGGCACACGCCTTGAGTTCGTGTCTGAACCAATAATGACGCTGGTTTTCTTTTGTCGGGCCTTCGTCAGAAACTTCCTAAGTATGACTGGAGGTGGCTCACCGTGCGTTATATAGTTTTACAAACCAGAGTTTTCCGGCATCGCCCTCAAGCCTAGTAGTCACTACTTCCTCATTGCTGAAATTAGATAAGGTAAAAGCATTTAGTTCGCTTCGAACCAGCAAGCAAGCTCTGATTCTATCCACAGACGAAGCAAAAGATTGGCGGATGTCATTTACGCGTTCTGCAGATTAATCTGAAGAAACTGCATTCTCACGACTTGTCTCCAGAAGTGCATGTTCCGCACTAGCAAGACTCTCGACACGGTCCTCCTCAAATAACCTTTTGAGATTTAAAGTACGAATTGTCGTCAGCGATATATCCTTAATGCTTCCAAAGGGACGACTCTACTACCATGCTCGTTTGGTTCCTTTCTCACCTGTAGCTCCTGGAGGCTGTGCGACATCCGCTCTTGCATCGGCTGGGAGAACCACACTCTCAAAGCTAAAGCTAGGGCACCCCTTGCGTCAGACCGTTGGTGCCGAAATGCCATCGCTATCCAGTTGGAAAAAAAATATTGTAGTAACGCAACACCTTCGCTATATCCTCAAGGGTAGAAGGTTCTGAAGAAAAGAAGCAGTGGAGATCCACATTGCCCAAAGCTTCTAGTGTAGATACCTGCCAGATCTCTCCAATCCTAACTTCCGCTTCCTTATATAGGCCGACCGTTTGTCGGCACATCCGACCAGCTTATGATTACCCATTACGGTTATTTCCCACATTCAGCATATTTTCCAATTAAACCGTGACGGAAAATACAACAGAATAACTCGCACAGAAATATTTGTACTTATGTTAATTTTAAATATAAAAAAGTTTATAGCTTTATCTTCAGCTCTAATCCTAACTTTTATGATTCACTTTAGCACCGCTGCTTACACCAAATTAAATAATTACTTGATTTTTCTGCAGCTCTATTGCAATACAGTTTTCAAATTAAAACTCTCAAGCTAACCAAGCCGCTTAACTTTGGCTACCAACACTGCAGCGCGCCTTGAGATCGCAAGCATGGAAAAAATAGTGTCCCTAACCAACTGTTTGCTGGTGGTCCAATTAGAAATAAACTTGTTAATTAGACTGCGCCATTAAGATTTCGTGTAGAATGTCTTTGAGCGTTCTCAAATGAATTTTTTCTGCCAGACCAGAGCGCAGATCAAGGGTGAGAGCGTGCGCTACTTTAGTATGTGCGACTGCACAGTGGCCGCCACAGGCTTAGCCTTTGGCAGCGCCTGCACCGTGATGGGCCAGCGGCGATGATCGATGCGCTACAAGTTCTACACTTTTATTAAGCTGAATGCTACATGCAGTGGCAGTCTTTTATTTCTACATGTGTTTCTTCTTATTGTGCTTGCAGGCAAGAAAGAAGTTTCCCAGGCGTATAAGCCAGGCATGCCTGCATATACTTGTATACATATGTATGTGTATGTATTAACTTGGTGTGGTTGTTTGCCGCCTGGTTTGCGGTTGACTCATCAGTCACATCGACACACACACACATACATATAAATTTAAGAATAAGCGCACCTTTGGGGAGCACGCCTGAGTGTGTGCGCATGCGCATTTACATATGTTCGTACATACATATACACATAAAGGTACATTCGTACATTTTTGTTCAGTGCCGCAGGTGATATGCTTCTTTTCAATGAAATTCCTCAGAATTTTCGTCGCAGAACTAATGACGGTCATCAGCGGTTAAAACGCTACTGTTTGCTGTTTTAGTTTATTGACTGGTTGTCGCGCAAGCGCAGTGGCACTTGCTGGTACAAAGCAAGGATTTCCATATGGGGATGCGAGAGCACGCATATATAAACACAGATATACTTATATGGCGACATATTTACATATACATGAAATACTAGGGCGGTTCGATAAATACATAGCCTCACTAACCGATAGCGCCGATGAGCTAGCCAGAGGAGACACCTTTGCTCCGCTAACGTCGGAAGGGGAACAAGTTGAAAAGTCTGCGAACTGATTTCCTGAGCACTGAGACTTTTGCTAGGCCACCTTGAACTGGTTCATTTCCTGGTCGCATAATTCCAATTCCGAGCATTGTTCTTCTTGCAATAATCCAAGAAACTGAGAATCGATGGGGGGTTGGTGTTGTAGCCATATTCCTTGGAAGGTATGCCGATGCAAGGTCGCAGTCAAAACCTTCCTGTTTCTTCTTTTGCACAGCCACTAGATCCTGCGTTAGAAACACTGATATATAAAAGAAATCTAAATCCTTCCTAACCACTACACAAGAGCGAGATCTCTAGCTAAAGATATTCATAATTGCCTTGCTCCTTACTTCTCCGCTAAAGATCCACGATTCTTGGGTCAGTAGGATACCTAGGCCAGCGGATTCGAACCTTTTCGCAATGATAGCCAAGGCTGCCGTCGCGTGGTGCAGGTTAGCCTGGAAAAAGTGCTGGCGGTCATAATATTGGTTCGGTGAAGGACAAGTCCTCGCTCTTACCAATCTGCTCCTACACAATGAATCGGTTCCTCGTCCGCTTGTATGATTTGTTCCTGGCTATCCTTCTGTGGGCCTCCACCATACCGAATCAGTAATTCAGCCGGAACCTCTTCTACCGGATATGAATTTATATGATTCGTTATCAACGGTAATGTTGAGTTTCTTTCCGGTATCATAACCTAACCTAAGTCTTTAGTCCAACTTTGACAAGACAAATTTACTATAGTTTACGACTAGTTTATTCTTGCAGACTGCTACTGTCGAGATTACAGCCATAACGGACTATTATTTTCCTTTAACTAATGGAATGTGGAAGAGGGACCCGATTACTTTTTTCGGTGAGATCGTGCAGTGAAATTAAAGAGCGGCTGCCTTGAAGAGATGTATGACTACCAGATCTTAGGATGTGAATCGAGGGCGATCTCAGATGTTATTTGAGATTTCGAGATCGCATCTGATTTAGGATTCAATGCTGAATTGTAGAGGAACTGTCCCATTCGAAACAGGGACTTCAGTAGGGAACGTACTGCAAATAAGGCGACGACTGTCTTGCAGGAATGCATGGCTACCAGATTCTGGGATGTGAATCCAGAATCGAGGGCGATCTCAGATGTTATTTAAGGTTTCGAGCTCACATTGTCGAGAACTGTCCATTCGAAAAACAAAAAAAATTGTGCTCGGTTATGAACTGTTGCCTCTGCCAATGCCATTTTCCAAAACGGAAAATGCCACTTTTCCAACAGAAATTCGAGTTGAAAGAGCTGTATAGATCTCCAAAAAAAAACTTCTTTTTTCAGACGGTTTAAAGAAGTTGGCGCATACCTGATACGAATACTACAATAAGCTAAGTACTTATCGGACCACCCTCATACTCATATACAAACTCTAAGCATCTGGCTCAATGGAATTTTTTACTCACTTAATTTCTCGAAAAATTCAATTAACTCATTCAATTCTAGTGTGCGTATGTGTGTGTACATAATTTGGTGAAAAATTACGCTCATTACGGATGAAATATTTCAGCATCGGGCGCACATACCTACAACAGGGTTGCACATTTATTACCACAGCGCCTAAGCGTCGTAGGACCTTTACTGAAGTTTTCCCGAGAAAAATGGCCCAAATAGATCAGTAAAAGTCAGTTACTATTGAATTAATTTAATAACTATTAAATTATCTACAGCAACACGGGGGTTTTCACACCGCATACCACCGTCCACCAGAGCCAATAGGTTAAATGAGGACCCATATACAATCTACGGTAATCAAGTGGCCATAATAAAAAGCAAGATCGCATAATTTTTATTTGTTTTTTTCCACTCTATTCATACCTAAGCTTGTACCGCAATTTACTCTCATCGCTCATATACGGACACTTACAAGCGCTGCAGCATGTCGTTGCTCAGCCGTACTGTTATTTGTGTTGTTGCTTTTTTTCTCGTTTGTCTTCTGTACACAACACTCTCGCTGCTTTCGGCTCCTTATCCGCTTACATATTTTATGTATTCATCCTTCGTTGGTCGTCACTCAGCGGCTGTGGCGACTGTGGCGCTTTCGGACCACCCAAGTTGTCGGCTGCGCATTGTTGTTGCTCGGTATTTAGCTTAAACGCCAATATACAAGTGCGCCTATTAAACGGTGTGGTCGCTTGCTATCCATTCTTCGCCAATTGTGCTACGCCAGTCGATTGTTATGCAGCAGCGCAGGCGCTCAGAGCGTCCGATACTTGATGACGACAGCGTCGAAGCGCGCTTGCAATTCAATTGCATACCATTAGTTAAACGTAAAACCGCGTATTTTAATTTAGTTTTTCGGGTAAAGAGAGTGTATGGGATTTGTTGTTGGTTGTTAAGAGTACATGTCATTGATGTAATGATTTCAATCAAAGGGAAGAGAATAAAATATTGTATATATGTAAAAGCTCATGAACTCATCGACAGTTAGCGTAAAGTTGATCAAGTTTATTCATAAGAAGATGAACACATCTGATCGATGATCTTAGCAAGCATTTCTCTTCTTCTTCTTCTTTACTGCGGTAGACACCGCTTACGCGGTTATAGCCGAGTTAACAACAGCGCGCCAGGCATTTCTTCTTTTCGCAGGCAGGTTCTCCTCCAACCGATCTCTAAAACGTAGTGGATTTTTTCCTCTTCCTTCTTAAGGGAAAACCTTAAAAACGGGAGTGCTTTCTTCCATCCGGTCAACATGACCTAATCCGGTCAACATGACGGTACCCGCTGTTGCTAATGCGGCTCATTGGATGATGGTATTGTCCAGAAGAAGCTTCAACAGAGCCACTTTGAAACTACGAAATATTCCGTTTAAGGGTTCGTTGAAATCTAATTGCAGCGTCATTTTACCAGAAAGAGAGCGGGCGTCGCTCGTGAAACAAGCGACTCGATTGAGTCAAGCCAATTTTTGATATATCTTCGGATGTGAACCGTATTGCAGTGAGAGCGTTATGCAAAGACCAGAACAAATGGTAAGTCTGATATATAAGGTAAGATGGTGGACGTTCTTGCAACATGACGGCATTAATTGTTTTGCCCAGTTTTAGAAAATCAACTTTACCGTTGATTTGGACAGTTTATCCTGATTTACCTTTGATTTTTATGCATTCTGCAGTCATAAATTGATGCAAAAGCGACTTTTTTGCCGCGTTCCAGTAGAACTTCTGATACAAAGTCTTTCAACGTTTCTTGGCTTCAATTCATATGGCAACCAATTTCCTTGCCTTTGAATGTACCCTAACCGGCTATGAAATGGCTGCTTGAGCGATCCCATAGATCCAGCGAACTGTTTTGTGTTTGGCAATGGTCTTCACCGATGAATGCTTCCAATTCCTAAATTTCAAACTTTTTTAGCCGACCAGAATGTTTTTCTTTTTCCAAGCCAAAATCACCACTTTCAATTTGGACAAACCACTTTCGGGTCGTATGCTCATCTAGAGCATATTCACTATAAACTTCCATCATAATAAGATGACTTTGGCTCTCCGTAAAAACACCTTTTCTAGACCAAAATCTGGCATATTTGAGTGAAAAAATACTGTTGTTTACGCTTCAAAGGCATGATTTATACTTGAAGGAACTCACAAGGACAATGAAGCAATGTAATAATAATCAGGCACTTCTATCGACACTGTGAAAATGGTTGAAATTTGAAAATAATCTCGTTCTCATCCTATATAACGGCACTTTTAAAAACTATTAAAAGTGCGATAAATCAATAACAGCAAATAATAACGCAATAAAAATATCAGCCTCTGTAGGGGTTACCGGGGCTATCCAGTCCGATTGATGCACTCAATATACTCTAAGTAGCAGTAAATTCTGATAATAGAATTAAAGAATTAGGAGGATGGAACCGGAAATAGTACGGACTTAGCGCCATTGTAAATGCGCTAAATATGAATGAAAGTAAATCAGATTGTATCCTCCCAAGGTTAGATATCAATGTTCACTTTAAGATGAGGATTCACTAGACGCGAATTGAGAAGAGCTATAATAGAGGAGGACGATACTACTTCCATCTACCGATTGGACCAAAACGAATTGCGGAGAGGGGGCGCGAGTATGCTCTTATAACCTCTGTTCCATTCGTCTACCAAACTTAGCCAGCATCTTCCAAGCGGAAGTATTAGATATAGCGAAGCTCTGTGAAGTTCTATTAAATAATTGCGGTAGGATACAGAAAGCAACCAAGTACACGGACAGCCAAGCGGCTTTGTTTACCTTGCGCACAGCACAGATTAATTAAAGTGTAGTCAACAGCTGAAGGAGAACATTAGGCTCACTGGCTGGTCAACTCCATTTGTACATAATTTTGGGTTCCCGGTAACATATCATTTTCGGCAACGAAAGGCGGAAGTGTTGGTAAAGATAAGAGCTTGTTTGGACAAGTCCGAAGCGGAACCAGTACTATGTCCGCAAGGAACGATCAAAAAGCAGCTTTAGAAGCATTTTGAACAAATCGTCTTTTTTCGCAGTAACAAAAGTTGCTTCTTTCAAAATTGTATAATTAACAAATCCGATAAAAATCCGAAAGCTGTCAAATTTTTAAACGCACCGAAGGTTGAATCTAACTAAAACTTAACATCCAACAGCTACAGTTCCGTTTGTAGTAATCGACCCTTTCTTCTGATAACAAAATAAAATCTGGAATAATTCAACTCTAGTGTCATCCAGAGAACTTAAACTTCATTGGAAAGCTACCCGATTTTTCATAACTATTCATTGATCATTTTACCATCATCAATGTGGTGTTGCTTATAAAAACTTGCTGCCACATGTGTATGAATATATACAATCTTAATTACAATATCCATAAATCTCACAGTATTAATTCAGGATTTTTTATACACAAGTCATGCTGTTTTGTACACGGACAGGAATTTTCAAAATATTTTGACTCGAAACTGACAGATCACTGAATGATGACTATCCTTTTTTAGCGCAGCCTAAAACGCTTAATCATCATTATAAACGTCAGCCGGTTGTCAAAATATGTATTTATTTGGAAATTTGTTGAAGTAGAAGGAAACAAAAATAAGTTAGTAAAGCATTGAAGTAATTAACTGTAAAGGGTCGATTAATTGTGTGAGGAAAAAAATGTATTTTGCTGATTTTAAATTATAATAACAAAAATACGTTGACCTTAGTCCGCTAAATTAAAAAAAAAATTAATAAAAAAATGTTTCAAAATTTTTTACATCACCTTAAAAACCATAAATTTTGAAAGAAATTTCATTGAATTTAAAAGAAAAATTGATATTTTTATACTCTCGCAACAAAGGTAGTTTTGTTCACATAACGGTTGTTTGTAAGTCCTGAAACTAAAAGAGTCGGATATGGGGTTATATATAGCAAAGTGATCAGGGTGACGAGTAGAGTTCAAATAAGGATGTCTGTCTCTCCGTCCGTCCGTGCAAGCTGYAACTTGAGTAAAAATTAAGATATCATGATGAGACTTGGTACACGTATTTCTTGGCTTCATAAGAAGGTTAAGTTCGAAGATGGGCAAAATCGGCCCACAAAAGGGCGAAAACCGAAAACCTGTAAAGTGTCATAACCATAAATAAAGGTATTAAAGTGAAATTTGGACGTAATTTTTTTTGGAAAAATGGGCGTGGCCCCGCAACTTAATAAGTTTTTTGTATATATCTCGGAAACTACTATAGATATGTCAACACTAAATTTTACGGAAGAAATGGCAGAAGGAAGCTGCATCCACGCTTTTTTTCTAACACCCTGATGATATGTACGAAATATGGGTGAAATCGGTTCATAACCACGCCTTCTTCCAATATAACGCTATTTTGAATTCCATCTGATGCCTTCTCTGTATAATATATATACATTAGGAACCAATGATGATAGCGGAATAAAACTTTACACAAATACCGTATTTGAGCTGAGGTATCCCTTATGGAAAAATTGTCGTGATCGGACTATAACTTCTCAATGCAATTAAAATACAATTAAATACTCTAAGTACACAAATTAATCTAATCTAATTAATTTTGCAGCAAATAAAAAATATGTAAATGACCAATTATGAAATCTCTTTATCACGCGAGAGTATAAAATGTTCGGTGACACCCGAACTGAGCCCTTCCTTACTTGCTCTCTGTACCTTCAATAAAGCTAAGAGCGCAATACCAATAGAGCTTCTCTTAAGTCGCTGCCCTCTTAGAGCTCTTAATCGCTGAATGCTCAAACGTTTATCACATTTACGCTTGAGTAGAATTACATGATGGGCGCAGTCAGTTGCGATCAAAGCTCTACTCTACTGATCGTAAGGAAGCCAAGGAGGTCGAGGACAAAAGAGGAACTGCAGCATGCAGCAAAATGAGTTGTTGGGCCGACAACCGACATTGGAGTAAGCCATTGAGTGTGTGCACATAAAATACTGCGTCTGCGCAATTGCACTGCGCCTCGTCGACAGACCTTCCAAAGCCAAAGGATCAGACCACACACGACGCTTGACGTGCGCACGGGCGTTTGTGGGTAAAGTGTGGGCACTGCGGAGAGCCTGAGGCCAAATGCAAGCAGAAACCGCAAATGGTACAAGTGAGCGCAGGCAAGAGAGCGAGCGAGAGTGGGCAAGCCATGCTAATTAATTGTTGTTGTTGTTATTGCTATTTCAATTGCTGGTACGTTAGGTGATCAGGCATGGCTGTGTTGGCGGTGGGAAGAGGTGCCTCAATTACAATTGCAACAACAAAGACAAAGAAAATCAGTGCCGCCCTGTGGTTGTTGTAAACGCTAAGCATTTAATTCACACATAACTAAATGACTAAATCGCTGTGTTGTCCGCTTTTATCGCTTTGCCTGTGTTGTTGCGCCAATGTTGTTGCGGTGTGTCAAATCTTAGACAAGACAATCGCACGGACCTCAGTTTTACTAAGTTGCCATTTGGGTGTGCTGAAGGCAAATCTATACAGTTGTATTTTTATATAGAGGCTATGAAGTGATAAAATTTCTAGTTTTCATGCATATTATGATGTTGTTGCGGTGTTGCGGTGTCGCAGCGTCTTAGCGTGTGCAACATTATTTGTTCACCTGAAAGTGGGCGTTCTTGGCTAAACACTCAAGATAGCTAATGTTGCATATGAACCTGTAAGTCGCTGGGCCATAAATAGTATAAATGAGGTTTTGAGATCGAAATTGGGTATAGAAATAGCGTTTTAATAGTGAAGAACATTGAAGTGGGTTAAACATTTAAGAGAATTTGAAGCCTCTGAAATAATTTTGTACATGAGTTCCACGAGTAATTAGGCCTATTAACGAGATAATAAAGATTAGTAGTAAGTACAAAATATTTACGTCTAAGAGAATAAGGATACGAGCATACCAAAGCCAATGGGTAAACCAGAAAAATTTCTCATTGTAAGTGAATCTCTGAATTCTACAGCTTTATGCCATCATAAACCAGTCACACTGAAAACTTCATATCGCTTCTATGCTTCATATCTCACATAGCTGAACCTAAAGAGTGATCCATTCCGAGTTTCCCTACTTTTTTAAAGAAAAAACATAGAAAGTTGACGTTTATTATCATTCGAAAGAACATTATTTGGCATTTATTTTTTAAAGATGATCTCTTTCAAATATTGCCGTGACTATGTCTCAAATTGTCCAACTGTTCAGTCCAATTTTTGATGTCTCGTTCGAGCATTTCGACTACTAACTGTCGAAAGAGATGTGTGATGTTTTCCTCCAAAGCCTGAATCGAAGCGGGATTGTCCGCCGTGGGATCTTCTTGGAACTTTAGTTTTTGCACAAGTTCTTTTTTGTACGCTTTCAAGTAAAAAACTCAATGTAAAATGCATCAAACCCTTCCAGACGTCAGTCTAAGTTGCTGAGAACGGCGAAGAAGCGACTTTTCACAGTGTTCACTCTCAGCCACGGCTGCTATATTTTCTTCACTGCGTGCTGGACGCGGTATTTTCGGTCGAATATTATGCAATAATGAATGCTGGGTCTCAAGATAGGTGATAGTTTAGTGAAAAGTGCGCTTAGTACGTCGATTATATTGAGCGAAAAGCGCGACACACATGCTTTACAGAACGTTAATTTTCGTGATAAAGTTGAACGATTTGTAAACAGTTTTCAGTCATAGGTCTTTCCATAACTAAATCCACAAAACTACTAAACAATGAAGCTTGACACGACTCACGCATGATCTGTCAAAAAAGGCTATTGAAAAAAGTAGCTCTGCTTAAATCTTCCGTTATTTATTCTACTTATATCCAAAAATGGCTTTTTGAGTGTTTTACAGATTCTGCATCAGTCGAAGCAATCATTCGTTATACGAGTAGATTTGCTGAATTTGTTTAGAAACCGTAAGATCACTGAAGCCGTTGAATCCGGGGACGATAAGAGATGTTGTTATGAACGAAAGCATCAATAAATCAGTTAGCATCAATTTACTCCTACTATATACTCTTCTATCTGTTACTATAAAAATGTTCTCTGAAATATAGCAAGCTTACTTCGTTTATTGTATACAAGTATGAGCTGATACAACATTGAAAACTCATTACTTTATTGGTAATTCAGTGAAGGTAGATCTTTTATAGCCGTTCATAGCAAGGAGTCCATAATATGTTTGTCTCCCTTTTATTGAAATGAAATGAGGTAATGGGCTTGCAGAGTGTTATTTATTCAAAAAAATTAAAAAAATGCGTTTCAGTAGAAATATCAAACCATACGATCACATATATTTGGTAAGAGTCAACTAGCTTCTTATCTTTGTATGACGATAGCAGTAAGGATTTCCGTGAGGAAGCTTTCGACAATATCTTCAACAATATGAACCGATTATTTTGATACATTTCAAAGGATTAATAATAATTTCCTTATATTATATAAGAGACTTATCAAATCAAGCTCAAGTCTTTAAAGGTCCAATATATAGACGATTTCATTCTTCAAGCGTCAAACGAAGGAACATATTTTGTCAGAACAAGCTCCAAAGAAACTTCTCTTGCATTCTACATATAAAGAATGATTGAAAATTCGTCTTTTGTGATTTTTTTGGTTAGTAAACTGTTCTGCAGATCGAAATCTTTTAATTTTTTATTAGAAACAACATTTCAACATTTTTAATCAAATAATTTCTACACAAGGTGCGTACTATTTTTATTATTTCAAATCGAAATGTAGATATTGAAGGCCATTTACGGACCAATCGACTTGCTTAAAAATGTTATGGAAACTCCAATTCTCATCATGAACGGAATCACACTGAAGCCAACGTTAGAATAGTGACGTTTTACGCTAATTGTGGCTCTTGAAATAAGAAACAGATTTTAATTGAACCATTCGGTTCATTTCACACTGTCTTGTATTGTAAATAAGCAAAATTATTGTATTTTGGAAACAGAGAATCTATACGGAATACATGAGATATTATTGCCTAGACGAATAGTAGAAAAGGCAAACTAATCACTGGTCCGCATTTTTCCAGCGAAGGCAAGTAGTAAACGGGAATTAATATTGATAAATATTCGCTCAATATAGCTTCGTGGAAAAGACATTGACTGTTACTTGAACGTCCAGCAGTACTAAGCAAATTATGCCGCTTTTCCCCAACTGTCATAAAATAAGGCGCACCCTATTTATAGCTCAAATATTCCAATATTTTTGTTTCTTTTGTCGAAAATTAAGCATTTGCACTTTGACTATAGAAGTAAATATGTGTGAATATTTAGAATGCAATTTCACCGATTATTTACAGTTGGAATTTAATTGCCAAAGAAACATTAACTAAAGCTTTCAAAATCAAAATAGAGTAAATAATATTGCTTTAAAGGAAGCATAGTTGTAATTATTTGAAATTAATCAAAATTGTATAGCGTTTGTGTCCTTTCAAGATTGATGATGCGCACGTGAGCAGTAAACTTAAATGTACAGTTAAGTGCTGGAAATAATAAGTGTCACCTCCATAAAATACAAATAGAAGAAAAATATGTTGTGCTTTCATTACAACACTTTTTACAGCAAACAAAAATGTGCTTAAAGTTTAAATATAAAGTGAAACAATTTCAAATTGTTTCGGCCCTTTTTATACCCCGCACAAGGTATGTGAAGTTTGACACGAAGTTTGTCAAATCCAATAAAAAAAAACTTTAGAAAAACAAAATGTGGTTATACATGTATTTATAACGCGTGATCCAAGTAGAGTTAGGTTTTTTGATAGATCACGATCACAATCCCGCATTCAGGCCTTGGAGCAAAACATCATGCGAGTCATTCGCCAGTTACTAGTCGAAATGCGAGTCATTGAAATTTGGACTCAAGGGATGAACCATCTGATTTGTTACCGCGACCAACATTTGAAAGAGATAATCTTCAAAAATAAATGCCAAAGAACGTTCCTTCGAATTCTGAAATGGGTTAAGGTCGGGACTTTGTGCTGTTCATTGGATGAGTGGAAACCGTTAATTTTGGAGCCAGCGAGTAACAATTTTGGCAGTGTATTTCGGATCGTTTTTCCCTTGCAAAACGATCTCTTCCTCTGAATAAGCACATTTTTCCATAAAGTTCGATAAATGTTACTGTATAATTAATTATAAAGTCTTCTTTTTTCATATTATCAGTCATCTTGACTAACGGTACAGCGTATCACCAAGTAAGCACCCCCATACCATGAGACTACATTCATCATATTTAACAGTTAGTTGCACAGTTGTTGAATATTTTCATATGGATGACAACGGTAGTACTGTTTGCCATCCGATTGGTAGCGATTGATTTTCGTTTTATTCGACCAGATAAATTTCTCCAGTTTCTTAGAAAACTGTAGACGTGCTTTAATATTTCTATTTGTCAGAGTAGATCTTTTCTCTTCCTTTATTTTTCCAGTCTTTCACAACCTCCTTTGGTGACCGCTTTATAGAGACGCCTCACTATTTTCTGCGTTTGTTAACTATCGTCAGCGTTATCCAACTGGATTGCATTGTTTTCTTGTAGCCAGAACAATGCTCAAGGCTAACTTTGACTAACCAGAAATTTTACGAAAGAAAAGGCCTCCCTAAAAGTGATCCCTCTCTGCCTAATACACTTGTACCAACGTTTTTTCCAACCCTTAAAATAAGCTAATTTCCGGAATAGTCTTCAATGCGCGAAGCGATTCACTTTTAATAACTTCAATTGACTCAAAACGGGTTTCCCGGAGCGGTCATCTGAATTTGCTGAACAATCAGAAGTCACACGGAGCTAAATCAGACGAATACGATGGTTGCAGCATGATATTGGTTGAACATTTGACGAAAGACTCACGATGAACCAATGCAGTATGCGACGGTGCATTATCGTGATGCAAAACCCAAGAGTTGTCGGTTCATATTTCCGGTCTATTTTCACAAATTCTTTCCCATAAACGAAGCATAAATCTTAAACAGTATTTCTTGTTGACACAAAAATGAAGAAGAAGTAGTAGTAACTTCACGAAATTTGCCAATTATCGATTATTATCGACGGTTGAGCTACAATCTCCAAATAATCTGTAAACATCGAACTACTATAACATTTAACTGGCATACAAACTGATCCATCAAAATCAAAATACAGATCTTTTGATATACTTTTCTGTTGTAAGTAATGCACCTGTGAAGGGTATTATAGCTCCAGTGTGGACGAAGTTAGCCTCTTTGCTTGTTTTAACATAAAAAAAAAAACATTTAATTATCCTCCTTTTGGTACCGAACTTCACGACAGCTATGCTAACGCGGTCAAGACGAATTAAGCCACAATCAAATATTCTGCAAACGCAAAAAAAAAACTAAAAATATGTGATAAAGCTGGAAAAGAAGTGAAAACTGCGGCTAACAACAAAAACAAACCCAGCTAAAGGATGCGATAGAACTGCACGAAGAGTGTGTTAATTTAACGGTGCTCACAGCTTACAGCAACCGTCGACTTGTCGGCATAGTAAACAAATTTCGCAAAATGGCTGCAAAAAAAAAATTCAAAAATAACACGTTTACATACATATGTGTGTGTGTGTATGAATGCAAATATGTATACATGTGTGTATGTATGAGTGCGTAACCCGCCAGTTAGTACAACTGCGTCAGGATTTGCGGCGGTGACCCGCTGTCTGCCAAAAATATACACATGTCTGCGCAGCAACAACAACAACACCACGCTATGCATAAAAATCGCAGTAAAAAGCAGAAGCGGAAGCGGAACAAAACGGAAGGGCGACTGTAAAATTTCAAATTAAAAACGTGATCTCAGCGCGAATGGCAAGGCAGCCGAAATCAAAAGCAGCCGTAAAAAAAACTAGAAAAAGTTAAAGAAAAAACTCGCTTGAAATAAAAAATGTGTAAATTTCGTTGCCTTTTGGAATTTTTGCACGCGCGCCCTTTGTTTGCGCAGCGAGATTGGGTTCACAAAGCAAAGCGATTGCTGTGACATTGGCGCTATAAAAAGCAGCTATCCTTTCAAAAGCTCACAAGCTCACACATACACAGCGCGAAGGAAAAATGTGAAAAACATAAGAAGAGCAGCAAAACGCATGTGTCACCAATGAAAAATGGGAGGGCGAGCGCAATTTGCCGCAGTTATCTCTCCATTCAGACGTTGCAGCATCGGTAGCGATGGCAGCAGTAACTGTTGCCTTTGCTCGGTGCCAAATTATTGCCAGCCATTGTCACACGTTCTTGCACTTGCCACCACCCGTGCCACACGCCGCATTTTGACTATGCCCTCCCCCACTCACTTGCAGCTATTATCACGCCTGTTATGGCGCGTGTTTATCTTCATTCGCACAGCCAGCGACTTTATAACGGAATATATAGTTCTCAAAAAACAAAATTAAAAAAAAAAATAGAAAAAAAGTTATTTTAACAAGCAGCGTTCTCACTTAGTTGTTGTTGTAATTGATGTCATTGTTATTGTTATTGTTGCTAGAAATTGAATTATTTTGCCGAAATCTACACCATGTGAGGTGGATTATTGTATTATGTGTGTGTGTGTGTTTCGACTTTTTTACTTTTAATTTCAAATGTTTTCTTTCTTAACCTCACTTTTACGGACTTTTGCATATGCTACACGCCCACTTTTGGACTAAGCGTGACCTTTGACGTATAACGAACAGCTCTGTACTGAATACACATATATATACATGTATATATACATAGTAGACCCACATATACCATTGTAATATATAATCACCTTCTACTCCCTTGACTTATTACCACCCACCCACGCCCCTAATTGAGCGGACTTTCTTTCTTGTTTTTTTTAACTGTGGTACAACTGTATTTTAAAATTGCATAGTGCGCTGATGTTGTTTGTTGCCGCTTTGCAACTTTATGTGGCAATTTGGCAAGTGTGATTTCTCACACAAATCGCCTTTCTTTTGTACTGTCAGCGTTTTTATGAGCGTGTTGCTTCTTTATTAAGGTCTTGCATGCAGTTCAAAATATTACATATATGTATGCAATTGTATGCCGATTTTCATTTATACTTGTTTAGCTAAGTTGTTCGAAGCATGCACTATATGTCGTCATATTACTTAAAATAAATACTTAGGAGAAAAATCGTCATTATATATCAAACTTAGAGGAATACCAGGAATGAGTTAATATTAAAAACCAGTAATCTGTTCTTGTTCTTATACTTAACGAAGCTTTTACATATTTATGAAACTTCTGACGTTCTGTGCTCCTCGATGCAACATGTTTAGGTTAGTAAACAAACGGAGTTATAAAGAGAGGCGAGACGCATATACAGACAAAAATGATATTGGATTGGCGAAAATCGAACCGCAACTACCCAACTTCCTTTAAAAGATATCTCGAAATATGATAAATCTAGTAGTTTAAGACAAATAGGTAAACTTTATAATTAATTCAAGTACCATAATCATTGTCTTAATCACACCACATACACTTTGACTCATGTAAAATCGTCTTGATTATTTTTTGCCAAAAATAACAGAGCTTTTTTGGATACAAAATATAGGATGTACTTCATACAATGGGCTCTATTAGACTCCATACAACGTTTGGAACCATCAAGCAGCGATGTCTATAGGTCCAGTGCTAGAGCGCAAGATGACAACGGATTTCCGAATTTTGTCTACTCCAATGTGAGCGAGGTACGTATGACCTGTCTTGGTATCTCATTTGCTTTACAATTTCCAGCGGTTCCGCTATGACCAGGCACCCACCAGTTCTAGTGAAGATACAATTGAAGGAGAATAGAATTACAGCGCATCTCGGTTTGGACTCCTTCATATACCCAGCTTCCCTGAGCCTCTGAGCGATTTCCATAGCAGTGTCATTGTTGGTGTAGTCCGCACTATACCGGAGATGATGACAGTCGCTTTATGGTCTCTGTATTTTAAGTTTGCCACGAAATTGGTAATGCCCAGAAGCACACATCGGAGACCCTATAATAGTATGATCAGAGTTTGTAGCGATGCCTTAAATAATTTTATTACAATGTCTTGAGTTAATTCGGACAGTATATATGACAGCTGTGTGCTATGGTTGTCTGATATCGGACAAAGCTTTTTAGAAAGAAAGTGACATGTGCAAAAAATGAAAATGAGCTTCGAACAAAGAACCAACATTAAAATTTGTTTTAAAATTGGAATAACTTTTTCGGACCCGTTTCAATTGATGAAACAAGTTTATGGCAATGATTGCCTATCCCATAGCAGAGTGCACGAGTGGTTTCAACGTTTTCAAAATGGTCGTGAGGAAAAAAATGACGATCAACATGTAGGCCAATCAATCCGTGATCACCGGAAGTCATCGAAACTGTGCGTGATTTCATCAAAAATTAGCCGAAATCATCATTGAAATTCAGGGAAATGGAGTGGAGGTATTCAACATCGATTTATCGCTTTTTGACCGAACATCTGGGCTTAAGAAAGGTTTGTTCCGCACAAATTGACTGACGACCAAAAATTGCTCAGAATCCAACATTCAAATTTTGAAAAAATCACATTTTAACCATTAACCACTCCCCGTATTCACCTGATATGGCACCGTGCAACATCTTCCCTTTTGGAAAAATGCATTTGCCCATAAAAAGAAAGCATTATGCAGATGTAGAGGCCAGTTAAAGGCTCGCACCGGCATACTGGCGGCCATACCGGCCAACGACTTAAAACACTCGTTCGACATGCTTTTGAATCGTCCAGAAAGCTGTATTGAAGCAGGAGGAGACTATTTGTTCTACAATAAATGCGGATATTTGTTGTTATTAACGTACTCCATATCATATAGTCCATTAGCAACAATACTAGCATCATTAAACCTAAGAATGATAATGAACTACTAAACAAATTCTGCATAATCTCGAAATCTGCAAAATACATACGAGAGATCTTTGAACGCATGAAGGTCGCATTTTGGACGACCTACGAACTCTTCAACTGCTGAAAATATTAAAAAAATGATGGACATGATGCATGAAAATTGTCAGGCAGATCTTGTGAAAGCTCGACATCTCTCGCGAACGAATAATTTTTGTGGATATCTGGGCATGAAACGCCATCTATCTCACCTTCCTCTATAAAACTTTGCCTAATTGCTTCCGACTGTGTTTTGAACCTTTGAGCATGAATGATTCGTGCAATATGAACTCTGCTAAGGGAAAGCAGTGTAGTAGATCTCTTACCCTGTACTTTAGACCAGAAGGTGGTCGACCAACGCCAGTGATGCCGCTATGACCAGGCACCAAAACTAGTCTGAAGATGACTTTTTATGTGGAATGACAATAAGTTTCATTGCTAACGTCCAGAAGGAAACGTTGGAGACAATATAAAATATTAGGTTGTCAAAAAAGTCTTGCGGTATTTTCGCTAATTGGCGCTGAGAGCGCGTAGCTCTAGTTTTATTCGTCGAATCGAGTCGTGCTTTACCTTTTTGGAAGGTTCATTTCACGCGCTAACACGTGTTTAATTGATTGTCGTTCGTGAGTTATAGGGTCGCAAATATGGAGCAAAATAAAGAGAATTTACAGCATATTTTACAGTACTACTACGATAAAGGCAAAAATGCATCTCAAGCCGCCAATAACATTTATGCAGTTTATTGACCCGATACAGTTTCCATTTCCACTGCACAACGATGGTTTCAACGTTTCCGTTCTGGGGTAGAGGTGGTGGAAGATGCGCCACACTCCAGAAGGACTGTCGTCGATAAAATCGCTGAATTAGTCGAAAGAGACCGTCATAGTAGCAGCCGTAGCATCGGTCAAGAGCTGGGCATGAGTCATCAAAAAAATTTTATGAACAATTGAAAATTCAATAAAAATACCGCAAAAATACTGCACGACTTTTTTGACAACCTATTATATATCAAAATGATCAGCGAGACGAACTGAGCCGATTTAGCTGTGTCTGTCTGTATATAAGCGAGCAGACTCCTAGTTTTCTTTCTAAGAAGTTTTCTTTCTAAGAAGCTGCCTCCAATATCGGGCAACTATAGCATATAACGGATATACATACTTATCGATCGAACTCAAATTCTGATAAGGAAAACTTTTGTACTTGACGGGATACCTTTACTTTCGAAACCTACTTTCGAATTTTAGCACAGATGTGGTGAGCTGCTAGCTGGTCTAGCTCTTACTGCAAGATATTTGAATGCGTGGAAGAATAATTTTGTATTACCGACCAGTTATTTGCATTGCCGATTTGTGTCGATCTGCTTTAGCGGTAAGTTATTGGTTTCAAATGCCATCTCTATCGACTATAACATCCGATTCTTCCGAGTATTCTAACCTTATCATTATCCTTGTGCTTCTTTTAATATGCTGGACATGGATTATCAGCATTTGTTTGGTTGTCCAGATAAAGCTATAGCATATGACTCATCCGATTCGGCCGATTCATTTCAACGGATTTACTTTTAATATCGACTCGTAAGTTGGAAGGAAGACCATATCATTCATGTGTGTACACATAAATTCAATTCCCATTTCTGTAACTACAAACGCTATTAAAAACTTTACTTGTACGCATCGAATTCTTAAACTTGACCCCTAGAGGTCAAGTGCACAAATCTCTGCGAAATCCATTAGAACTCATATTTAGTATTTGAAAAATGATTTCGTGTAAGGCAAATGCAAATTCGCAGAAATTTAAAAGCAAAATTTTGCAAACGCTGACAGCACCAAGAAATAATAACACACAAAACTGCAAGTGTTGCATGCCACACAATGTGTTGTACAAGTAATGGCATACTTTTTGCTTTGACAGCATGACGGAAATTTGTCATTTATCATCACGGCGGTAGCCATTGACCGTCAGGCGATCAGCTACTTGGGTGATCGGCTAATCGAACGACTTTCGAGGACCCAGCGAATGCAATGAAATCGAAAGCTGCGCTGGTGGCAAGTGGCCAACTTGATAATATCAAAGCGCTTACAATATTTTGGCAAGCCCCACCGCTGCTCGACCTCTAACGCTCCACTCTCCACAAGCTACAAGCTCGTCGTTCACTGACTGCCCGCCGCTGCACTTAATGATGTTCACATTGACATTGCATCATATATCATGTGTGATTATATAGAAATAATGTTCGTTTATGTGTGTAAATACTTGAGAAGACATCATTTTCGCATATTCGGCTGATGGCATTATTTTGTTGGTCACTGCTTCATCGGCCATTGAGCGTGGGCGCTTACCTCTCGCGCTAAGCTTTTTGTATTTGCTTTAATTAATGAACTTCTTGCGCTTAATTCACGTTAAAATTGTTAGCTCATTTTACTTTGCCTCCGCAGTCTTCATTAGCCTTTGTTTTTAGCGCTCAAATGTTGAGTGGACATCACCGATTGATGACCACACACGCACCTTGTGTTCAACATATTTGCGGCGTACAAATGCCGAATGTCGAATTCGGTTGAAGTGTAATTAATAACACTTCGAAAGGTTGTGATATACTGTGTACGACGAAAATTTGTATTTTTTATTCAAGCAAAGAGAAGTATTTGCTAATACAGGGTATAACTCGATTTTGAAACATTGAAAATAAAGTTAATTTAGATAAGAGTTTATATACATACATATGTATATATTAAAAAGGTGCACAAATAGAGCTTTATGAAAATTAGATTGAGTTCAGTAAGAAGGAAGGGAGAAAATTTCCAGATAGCACCCCATCGGAAACAACTAGGAGAGGAGTTCCTTATGCTCCTTAACTGGAAGCATACGGACCACACTGTGCAGGTGTTCGATGGGAGACTTCAAGAGACGATTGTTGCCCGTAGTGCAATGTTCTGACATGTATCTAGCTTCTTACTTTGCACTTCACTGCATTCAGTGCATCCAGGCGACCATATTGGTGCGGAGCAGTTAGGACCGGCTGGCCGATTCCCCACGTGTTGCCGGTTAGCGACTTGAAGATTTTGTTTGTAAAGTTAAACAACAATGTGTAGAAGACACCACCCTGCGGAACGCCCTGTTTAATTCTTCACAATTTAGAGTTTTTACCTCGAAATAGTACGGATGATAGAACGGCCAGGTAGTTCGTAGTCCACTTCTTCAGTCCTGTGGGGCCACTCATCCGATTTCCCACATATTGGGTATTTGAAGAGTGCTAAGCAATAATTTGAAGACTTTGTTGACGTAGCTTACTCTCGTCGAGCCTAGGTGTTTTAGCATCAGTATGTTAATTTCATCAGGGCCCATGTATTTGGACAATTTTGTCTTGTTGATGATAGCTGAACCTCCTCATCGGTGAAAGTAAATAGTGCTTAGTTTTATAGCATTTTGCACAGTCGTCGGGTAACACAACGCTTGGATTTGTCTACCAAGGGTGCAGTATAAATTTGACAGCTAAAATAGCTCGCGCACATCGAATTGGATTTGAACTCGGTCATCACATCTCTTCGGATTAGACAAAGCCTTGACAGTCGTCCGAAGCCTACTCACGCCAATGAGTTACAGGGCTTCAGGTGCTCTATCCATTTTATCCGTTTGTGTTGAATTACCAATTTCCGAATCTCCAAATTGAGCTCACTTATTCGGCTATCATAGGGATCGACAAGGCGTAAGGTGTCGCGCTCATTACATAAAACAACTGCTTCGACTGGAAAATTAGGATGAAATTCCGTGATTCATGCGCCAGCACCATCTTGAAAGGCAGGAATGGCGTTAAAGTAGCCTAGTCGCTAAACGGGTTGCATCAGTATATAGCGCACCCATGTGCGGGTGATATGTTGTATAACAACTGGGGAATGTACAGGCGCTGATCCAGAATAGGAATTTGGGGGGGTTGGTGTGGTGTGGTACTATATTATTTGTACTTGTAACTCAAAGTCCTTTTCTTCGCCGAATATCACTTATGATGAAAATAATGTAAACTTTTAACTTTAGGGGGAGAGCTCTCCGCAGGCCCCCTACGTGGATCCGCCCCTGGGAATGCATATACTAAATATCTCGAGCTCGACAGCCTGACCTGGTAGTTATACCCTGACATTCTAGTATAGTGTCCCTGTGGTCGATTTCGCCATCGATAAGACGATATTGGACGGTGTTGTGCAGTATGAAGGCTAGGCCCCCGCCATTGTCACTAACCTACGGAACAGATTGTGCGAGGAAGCAGGAGTCACTGAGTGTTTTTCGCACGAGTATCGAAGAGGAATGAAGGTTGAGGGGACTGATCAGAAATGGAGTTATGTCACCTGTATGAGCGCCTGTGGACCGAATAGGTCCTCTGCTGGTCATTTTGGTGGAGTGACGGCACAGTGAGCGAACTTGGTCCAGATTATACAGCCATAGATGCTAAGGTCGCAGTAGTGGTTGCAGCAGTAGTCCGCTGCCTATATGTCTTAGGGCCTGAGCAGTTCTTAAGGTAACTCCATCCATTGTATGATTACATGGACGAGGTGGAGTTTGAGTGCAACCTTTTGGCGCGGACGGAGCAGAAAAATTCTTTCGGGCAGCGGTTAGAGAAAACTTGTCTAAGAGTACCAGCAGAGTGCAAATGGGAACCCTACAGCTTTTGGCGCCGATTATACTAAGTTGTTGTGGTATCGTGTAAGAAAAACTCATTTCATTTCACTAGCTGCCGAAGGAACTTCAAATTTTCGGAAACAGTTTTCTAACAAAACAAAATCAAAATAAAAACGATTTTTTTTTTCATTCACAAGTGGACTTTATTAAAAGATAATATAGTGTAATGATCAGGGTAGGTCGACGATGAGATATATGCCATGTAGTACGTTTTGACCGCAGCAGATGATTTCTATAGTCGTTTCGAGATGACTCTGAGTGGTCTATCAAAGATGTAGCTTCTACAAGACCTCACGCAAAATATTTCTGTAACAGTATTTTATGACAACGACGTGCTGATATCCAGGGAGTAGAAATACGATTTCAATTCTTCCATGAACTGAATTATGGCCCAACAGCAACTGCTTCGGTTTTAGCTTAGACACAATGCTTCCTCCTGCAATCGCGAAATGTATATGCTTATACCGCCGGCTGCACCATATACCGCTACAATAATAAAACCTGCATTAAGCCCACTTTCAGGCGCATTAACGCACTCATTTTGACGCATCGCCAGCGAAATTGCATTTCTCATTTCGAGGCGCGTTCCCAGCAAATTACGACAATGAGCAAACACGCCGAAAGACGAATAGCGCCTGCAACAGTCGCAACAACAACAACAAACTGGGTGTCGGCCGCGCATTGTTGCCGAGCAATAATAAAATGAAATGGCGTTGGCTGCAAATTTGCATTCTTCGAATTTCGCGCTATTTTCGCAAATGCAATTTCGCACTTTTGTTGAAATTTTCATATTTGCGATGCGTGCAGTTGTTGTTGTGGCTGGTGTTGTTATTGTTGTGTTACTGTTACGACTGTTGGGCGACTCATCAGCGCAATGCTTTGTTTACACTACCAATTGCCATTGCTATTTGCCGTGGCGCACAGGCAAACACACACACACACTCCCACGTATGTGCATGTATGTGCATGTATAATTCGTGTATTTGCAAGAACAGTCACTTGTTTAAAAATTGTGAGGTTGTTTATTTGCCGTAATAATTGTTGGCGACTTCTGTTCGCTTGCCTGCATGTGTGTGTGTGTGTAAGTACGTGTCAGTGTGTGTGAATTTTGACGCTTTCACCAAAAATGCAAATTTACCCGCGCAAAATTAATTTTAACGTTTATTTACAGAACCTAAATGTGTGGCAGCACACCAGCCACTGCACTCACACGCATACATACACACACATGCATATCTGTTATGGAATATACCTTCATGCAAGCAAGCGAACAAGTGCATGAATGTTTATGCATAAAATTGCATGCGATAACTAAAAATACACGCATGAGTGTGCTTAAAATGCAGTAAGCTTTTGTAAAATTGTGAAAAAAAATTGCGAAAAATTCGTTTTCATATTTGCGCTTTGCAATCTGAAACGGCGACGTAAAAAATTGCCAAATATTTTTCAAAACAAAAGCTGACAAAATTATTTAAAAAAAAAGTCTATGTTATTAATTTTTTTTTATTGTTGTAAAAAATATGAAAACTCTTAAAAAAAATTTCAAAATTATGTGTTGACATTCCATTCGACTGCTAACCATTTAGGTTGCCATAGTTTTAATAATATGGATTTTATATTTAAAATTTTGCACTTGAAATAATTTTTTATGCTGACATTCACCACACACTTATCGCCAAAATATTATACAATATTTTGTTGCAATCCAAACCAATTGTTGTTGTTTGGAATCAAAAAGTCAAAAGTTAGTGGCCACAAATATTTATTGCACCATAATCATTAAAATTTTAGCCACTTTCATGAAAATTAATATGAAGCACTCATACAGTACCTCAACCAACCATACGAAGGGGAATATGGTGAAGGTGATCCGCTCGGGTGAAGCCGCACTTCATGATTCTCTCCAAATGGGTTATATACAGTAAGAAGGCCAAAAAAAACGTATTTTCCAAAAAATGAAATTCAAAAAATAAACAGATTTCTTTAAGGTAATGTTATATCTAGCAGGTAATCGAAGGATTAGCAAAATAAAGTTTTTTGAAAAAAAAATCGCGGTTTAAAAAAAAATCGATTTTTACCAAAATTTCGGACTTAATTTTTTTATAAAATATTTATTAATTAAAAAAATTTTATACTAAAAAATATATTTAAGAAGCTCATGTTAAAATTTGAGACTAATCGGCCTAGCCATTTTCAAGTAATGTTGGCCAGCGACTTTGAAAACTCCATTTTGAGAAAAACGCGTTGCAAGTTTGACCTTGTACTTCCAAGCACCTTGAAACGCATTTTCAAATTTGCGTGTGACTTCGAAAATTCTCTTAAATATATGAACATTAATAAAATAAAATAAAAATATGTAGTATTTTTTTTTTTTTTTTTGAAAATTCTAACTGTATATATCCCCTTAAGTTCTCCGATGGTATGAAAATGGTGAAATCGAATAATAACTCCCCGCACTCTCCATGTAACATATAACAGTTAAACAAAGTTAAAAACTACGAAAAGTGCGATAAATCAGTAAATAAATGCGTTAAATGCATCAAATTTTATGTTTGAAGTGATATAGTAGGGGCCGGAGTCAGAATTGGAATAAAGGCGTGGCACCGCCCACCTTTTGATAAATATACATATCTCCGAACATACTCATCCAATTGCCATCAACTTCTGTATATAACAGTTTCCTTACACATTTTTATTATACAGCCACGCCCACTTTCGATATAATACAATTTTTAATCCGGTCTTTTTTTTAGGATACATAAATTATGATATCGTATAAAATAGTGAATATTTGTATAAATAAAGCCCTCATGCTTACCATTTCAAATCCCAAAATAATCGAACTAAACTTATCGAGCTCGCAAAAAAAGAATGAGGCCGCGGCTGACTTTATACGGAAGATAATGATCAAGATACGGCTGCTACTATGACGGTCTCTTTCGACCAATTCAGCGATTTTATCACAATTTTCGACGACAGGCCTTCTGGAGCGTGGCGCATCTTCGACCACCTCTACACCAGAACGAAAACGTTGAAACCATCGTTTTGCGGTGGAAATGGAAACTGTATCGGGTCCATAAACAACACAAATTTTATTTTCGGCTTGAGATACATTTTTGCCTTTATCGTAGTAGTACTATAAAATATGCCGTATTTTCTCTTTATTTTGCTCCATGTTTGCGACGCTATAACTCACGAACGACTTAAAAGAAACGACAATCAATCAAACACGTGTTAGCGCTTGAAATGAACTTTCCAAAAAGGTATGGCATGACTCGATGCGATGAATAAAACTAGAACTACGCGCTCTCAGCGCCGACTAGCGAAAATACCGCAAAACTTTTTTGAGAACCTATATTAAGTTTGCCACGAATTTAATAACCAAACTTTTGGGAAACTCTTTAACATATATACATATTTAGTAAATGATCAGAGGTATGTATTACAACTAACGTAGGATAAGCCTCCTCAATATCGCATATAAGGTGCTATCGAATGTGTTATGTGAAAGACTGAAGCCCAGAGTCAACAAACTGATTGGACCTTATCAGTGTGACTTCCGTCTTCTAAAATCAGCAACTGACCAGATATTTACCATGCACTAAATCTTGAAAAAAGCTCTTGAAAATAGAATCGACGCACACCACCTCTTCGTCGATTTCAAAGCTGCTTTTGACAGCACCAAAAGGAGCTGCCTTTATGCCGCGATGTCTGCATTTGATATCCCCGCAAAATTAACATGGCTGTGTAAATTGTTGTTGAGCAATATGAATATTGGGAAGGACCTCTTCGAGTCGTTTGATATCATACTACGTTTCAGACAAGGAGACTCCCTATTGTGTGACTTCTTCAGTATACCACTGGAAAAATAATTCGAGCTGCAGAGCTGTATAGAGAAGGTACAACATTCTATAAGAGTGTACAACTGCTGGCGTACGCCAAGGACATCGATATCGTTGGCATTTTCGAAGCAAAGGTTCTGCAGAAGTTTTATGGTCCGCATTGGCAACGGCCGATACCGAAGCCGATGAAACCATGAGCTGTATGAGATAAACGAAGACATTGACACAGTTGAATGCAACAAAAACAGCGGATATGGATGAAACACTCCAGCTCTAAGGAAGCCAAACAGCGGGAAGGAAGAACGACTGACGCGCTGTTGTAAACTCGGCTATAAATGTTTAAGCTTTGTCTATGTGAATAAAGAAGAAGAATAAATGTTAGGTGTTTTAATTTGATGGAAAGTATTTAAAAAAAACGTTTGTTTTGAAACGCTCTCACACTCTTAGACCTCTCTCGTTTTAGTTGCATGTGCTAATAATACTTACAATAACTAAATATAATATTCTACAACCATAAGATCCCTCTGCAATTACATAGTCAATATTGTATGTATACATATGCATGTATGTATGTACAAAATTATGCAATCGAGTTAACTAAATACAATTAGCATTAGTAAACGGTGATAATTGCAGTCGGCAACACTGGTTTGTAATTATTTCATTAAACTCGCATTGAATGGCAGTAATTAGCAAATTAAAATATTTTACACAATTAATAACAATGGATACACATCGAGGCCGCAATAACTGCTGCAACAATTGCGAACCCCCACCCCAATAAACTGTAAATAAAAGATATAAAATAATTACAAAAACAAATCGTTAGACGTCCAATAATATCCGGTTACGATTTGTTGACAACAATGGTGACAAAGGCACTAACCAAAGCTGACGGCAATTGTCTACTCGCAGTGCAAAGCCAGCACGACGATGGCGTTGATCACTTCCCGAAACCCACACGAACAAAACGACAAACCGACCAAAGTCAATTGAAGCAATAGATGGCGAGGCGAGGCCGCGTGAGTGACGCCAATAATTAGAAATATACTTCTGTAAACCTATAGATACATTATATATAGTATATTTATTAAATGAGTAGATGATTTTATTTAAAATACATTCGTAACATGTTCGATTTGTAGGTTGCCAGTAAGAAAATGTAAATTTTTATTTCGATAAAATACCTTCACTGCCAAAACTTTTTCCGCTTGCCTCCTTCCTCGATATTGGCGAGTTAAATCAAACTTCAAACACCTGATTTGCAGTCTTCTGTGCGACCTAGTGTGCCCGTAGACATTGTCGGAAGACGTATGGCTGCGAAAGTTGCTATCAGATTTAGGAGAATCTGTGTTCCTAAAACAAACACGCGCCTTAATGCTCAGAAATCTTCACACACTTTGACTTCATACCGAATCACTTGGATCATGGAATCGCCAAACCGAACTCTGACCATCCAATCATATAACAGGGTAGCTATACTAGCCTTGAACTCATTAACAGTGCGTTCAGGGTAGTCAAGGAGWGCTTAACCTTGCTATTAATAGCATCGAATGTCTTTGTGATCAGACAGGTATAGATGCATGGCCTCAGCGGAATTTTGAGAAACTGTAAGGTTGATGAGCTGGCAAGGTAAGACACCCTAGAACCGCTATCAATAGAATAAGAGCGGGTCCCGTATTCTCTTATATTTTACTACTAGATAACTGGCCTACGCGGGAGCTTGGCTACGCTGGACCACAATTGGTTAATGCATTGTTGCCATATCCTTGTGATCTCTCTGCCCTCCTTAAGGCTAGCCTCTCCCTTGTTGTGGGGGTTTTAACAAGCCATTGCCCGTTTGGCGTCCATGCAGTTCGGCGTTTGGGTGCTCAAGTCTCAGACACTTGGCAGCGCATACCTTCAGACATATCTCAGTGAAATCTGAGCGAGAAGAGTATTATTGTTTCGATTCAACCAACAATTTTTCATTCTGTATATGGGAGCTTGAACAGTTTTGCTGCAATTTTAATAATTTTTAGATGCACTTATTGTTGTTTTCGTTGTTGTTTTAAATGGAAAATAGACGTGATTGTAGTTCAGGATAATATTCTGTACCGAGTTTGATGGAAATTGGTCGAGTAGTTCCAAAGATATTTGATTGCACCCAGAGATCGAAGAGATCGATATCCGGATTTCAACTCGTCCCGTCAACCAGATTTTTAAATACATACTCTATAACCCTGTATCGAACTCGATTAGTTTTAGGTGATACCAATAGCCGTTAGGTGAAGAATACTATTATACTCTTATATACGAGAGCATAAACATTAAAATTTGTGTAACTGCATTTATTTTCCTGCAGGGCACAGACTTATATAAATATATACGAGTATTAAGCGTTTTCTGAATCGTATTCTTCAACTCCACCGCTCTTCATAGTCGGCTGTGTTCATGCGTTTTTAGTTCAATGCGTTTGTGTGTATGTGTTAACACATAAATAAGTGCATATATTATTACATATTATCCACACATTGCTCATAATTTGTAGCAATAATTGTTATTGCCAGTATTACACTATCATTAAAACAACAACAAACGTCAATAATATGTGTTGCAAGAGCACGTAGCAAGCAGTGTGGCTGACTGATTTCGATTTTATAGATTGGTGGCGCCACAGCTCAATTGTACCACCGCAAGCGCATTGCATTCACACATATTTATTACGTTGTAATAAGCAATAGGTAGCGGTTAAGGCAACATATACATACATAGTTAATTCTGTGTTTCCATATAGACATGTGTGTCGCTTGCCTAATGAAAATGCAGCACACTACTCGGCAGGCGATTATGAGTTGCCGAAAGTTCTCATAGTGCACAACGCAGAAATATTGTTATGTAAATATTACATATAATATGTATATATAGATATATAAATATATATGCATAATTACTCATGGATTCATAAATGTAGTTGGAAACATGCATTTATTGCGTTTGGACATTTCCGCAGTGAATTATGAAAATTTTTCAAAGCCATAAAATCAATTCAAAACATTACAACAACAATAATGCATATATGTATATATATATAATTATACTTATATATATATATGACTTTGAGTCTCAAGCGTCAGCGCGTTACAGCGCGTGGGTGTGAATTCTTATCCTTAGCGTCTACTTTCGCATTCTGCGACCACTCTTCTCAGCCATTATTTGTAGTGTTCGTGTGCGGGCCTTGTCAGTGTGCCTGGAATTTGTCATAAAAATTTTGAATTGATTTTTAAAGTGTTCAAGCTCTAGATTCACGATAAGTGCTATTTTATATTGCTGATGCGTCACGTATAGGAAGATTCTTTGGAATAGTGAAGAATAAAAAGCATTTGAAAATCCAATATACAAGCGAACTTTGTCTTGGGAGTTTATAAGGCTAAGGAGAAAAATCTTCTTTAAATTAGTTTTATATTTCACTTACTACCTAAAATAATGCTTCGAACAAAGTTTAAATATTTTTACAGCTATGCGCTGAGTTTTTGAAGCATAATCGCATAATAATAATAATACCACCGAAAAATATTACCTTCTGTCAATACTTCAGAGTCATGTTTTTTTAAGTATGAGCTCAATTTAAGAATCCCGAGAAACACCTTGGGATCGTAAAATGCATATATATTACTCACTATCAACATTCGTAGAAGAAATTAAACAAAAATTTTCAGCAGTCGAATATCCAGAAGTACTTTCGGAAAACTTTTGAAAAGAAGTTTTTAAACGAAAAGTTTAATAAGCAAGACTCCAAACTAAAAGTCTTTATCTCTTATATAAAGTCATTCGTAGAGCAGTTTTCTCATCAAAAAGTAAGTCAATCAAAAAGATGAATTTATTAGACCTAAAATATATATGCATAAGATAGTCGAATCAATTTTTAACAAGTAAGGAAGGGCTAAGTTCGGGTGTCACCGAACATTTTATACTCTCGCATCAAATACCGTATTTGTGTAAAGTTTTATTCCGCTATCATCATTG
>NW_017537136.1:158415-170048 GCF_001853355.1 Bactrocera latifrons
TTTAATATCTTTATTTATGGCTTAGTTATGACATTTTATAAGTTTTCGGTTTCCGCCATTTTGTGGGCGTGGCAGTGGGCCGATTTTGCCCACCTTCGAACTTAACCTTCTTATGGTGCTTGAAAATTTATTTCAGTAAAAGGCCTAACTGGCCGCCTAGCTCATCACTAAATATACTGCGAAAGCTCTTGACTCTCACCGATAATATTTTGACTCATTTCGTCACTGATATTAAAATCAAAATTTAATAAAATTTTACTGTCGAAAAAGGCTTATGGTGACGATGAAATGAATCATTCTTAAGGTCATACGTGATTTAGACGATTTAGAAATGGTCATAAGGGTTTAAAGAACAAACGCGAAGTTACCCATATTATTATAATCGTGCTGAATTGGTGGAAAAAATCTATGAAATTATTGATAGCGATGTAAATTTGACTGTGTTAATGTAAGTTAAGTCATTAAATGCAATTCAAACCACTATTTGTAGAATCTTTACTGAAAATTTTTGGATCTTCCCCATCCGTTTTCGCTTAATATGTCATCATGTAACTATTTTCTATTTCAAAAAATTGAATTTGACATGAATGGACATAAGCTGCTGCAATTCAAGCAGCCGTAAGCAACGTATTGAAGAGCATTCCTCCAAACGACAAAAATCGTTCGTTCCGCTACGTTGGCTGATCGTTCCAAACATTTGTATTAAGTCTAATGGAACCCATTTTGAATAAATAATAACTTTCAAGGAGAATATCAAGAAACTTTTAAACAGAATCTAGTTATTTTGTATATATCTGGGACTTTTTGAGCTATCGATCTGAAATTTTGCACGATTCCTTTTCTTCCCAAGAAGCTACTCATTTGTCGGAACCGATATAGAGCCAATATAAATTATTGTTATCAATCAATGTGCCCATTTATCGGTTACGTTTTGAGGCTTAGTTATACATACATAGTTGCTATAAGGAAAACAACTATGAAGAAAAGCTCCGCTGCACCCGAAATTAACGTTTTTCCATGTTTTCATTGATCACGTTTCCATGAAGAAGAGATCGGTGTTTCAGAGTTCAAACTTTGTTGCAAAATAAGTGATTTTGTAACGTTTTTTTTTTTTCAATAAGACAATTTCATAGATTTTTAGGTTTGATCTGTTTATTAGTATGAGTGCTTCAAGGCTTCTACAATTTTTACCCAGATAGGAGTTTGCAATTTTTTCAACGTTTAAACAAAATAAAAGCGTTAAAGCGTATCAAATCAGGGTTCATATTGTTTTGCCTTTTTTATCTTTTTAAATATATATAAAAATATTTTTTAAATATCCAATATCCTTGGTACGACGACGAAGGAGGTTTGCTCTATGGACAGTTTTGAAGACAGCATGAACCATTCTTTTGTAAGGATATTTTGAGGAGACATTACTTCATTGAAAGCTATCTTGTTTAGTAAGGTTTGAAAATCATCTGGTTGGCATCAAGGCGAAAGCAGACGATCTCTACATCTGAATCAAATGCACCATTTTGGTTAACGTTTAGGTTATGAACCTTAACAACGTAGCTGAGAATCCTCCATTCATCGAAAGCGTCATTACTAGTGGCGAGACGGGAACTTTTGAATACGTCATCGTAATAGTCGAACAATCAAACGCATGGCGCTCTAAAAATGAGGAAAAACCGAAAGGGCAAAACTAGCTGAACGGAGTGAAGATTATTAAATTAACCGTTGGCATGTTTGGATTTTCTCTTCTAAGCGCTATTTTTTTCTGTTCAAGTAATACTTACTTACAATAAAATATTTGTGAACCTTTTTATTTACTTTTTCACTTCATTAGAACTAAAATTTAAGCAAAACAGACAAGTGTTTCTCAAAGCAGACATTCATGCTTCACGATAATCATAACGAATTCTTTGAAAACGATCACCACGATATGTGCTGCTGCCATCTAAATCAACCGGTTATATATAACATATATATCATAAAGATATAATTAAATAAAAAATATGTTTTTCTGTGTATAAACGAGAAAGAGAGCAACGCCATTTTTGACAGCCATTTTTCAACCAAAAAAACACTAATAAATTGAAAACTCATGCCACAACAACACAAACAACACCACGCACTGATCACTTGCATTGGAGTTGAGTCGGAGTCGGAGTCTGAGTGCAACTTCCGCAGAAAATGCACTCCAAAGTGTTGTGGCATGAGGACGCCCGAGCTGAGTTGCGCAGTTGACTTACTTACAAGCGCTTTATGTTAAGCTAAGTGTATAAACGGTTATATATCTTTATTGTACTATATATACATATATGTATGTACATGCGAGTGTAATTGCATTGGTGCTTATGTAAGAATTTGGGCAGCAAGAACCTTCTTCTACAACTTCAGAAGGCCTAAACAAACATTGCTAGGAGGCCAAGTGCAGCTTGCATATCTGCTGCTATATAGTATGTGTGTATGTTTACCCGTTTATCTGACGTTAATATGCTGCACAAACAAGCAAACAAACAATCGAACAAAAGCCAACGCCAACAATTCACTATAATCCCCGACTCGAGTGCTGAGAACATTGATTTCTGGGCAAATTTCTGGTTGATGTTGAACTCTTAAGAGCATAATGTTATTTATACTAAGTATGTATGTATGTAGCACAGCAATTTTTTATGCATACGTATACATATATGTATATAAATGCGTGTGTACAAACACTTGTCTGTAAATATTTATATGTCACCGTGTGGCGCTAAGTCATTTCAATATTTAAGCTGCCGTCGGTTTTTTCCTCTTTTTTCACTAATTTCTTTTCATTCCATTTGATTTGCTGCAACGCATGCGCTCTGTTGGTGGCGGCGACGGCGCTCACTTCTCCACGCGGACCGCTGTTTGCTCGGGCATTGTTTGACCTGCCAACGGTGTTTGCGTCGTTAAAGAGGCGCTAATTTAACCCTTCTCAAATGAGTTGGGTTCCGTCCCAGCAGCGTGGTCCCAGCAAATGCTCGAAAGGCAAATAAGCAAACGCTGAAATGTTGCCAAACAAATTAACGTTCAACGCAGCGCTTGGAACGCCTAGTAAAGCTAAAAAGCGGGTATCACCTGTGCGCAAATATAGATTTAGGTGTATACATACATATGTAGTTTAAATATCCATTATTGTTAGTCAATGCAGCGTCGTTTGTTTGTTTGTTGACTATTTGACTTTGTTGCAAGTCGCTAATTACGCTCAATGAGGTGCTAATCAATTGTGTGGCAGCAAATGCTAATGTCTTTTGGCTATAAATGTACGTGTTGTTGGTCATAAGCTTCGTTCGATGTTCCACCTGCGGTAGTAGTGGAATTTCCAATACTTATTGCTGTATTTGTAGTTAAATAATATTCACTTCATCTTCTTTAACACCAGCGCGCCAGTCGTTTCTTGTTTTCGCAATTTGGCGACAATTCGAGATACCAATTGCATCCAGATACTTCTACACCTGAACTCTCCAAGCCAGTACAGGTCTTCCTCTTCTTCAACCAGCAAGTACTGCGTCGAATACTCTCGACTTCGTAGTCATGACTACCAAAAGGGACAACTGTTTCTTTAAAGACAGGAGATATTTAATCTTGTCGTCGCTTACGGTTGTTGAAGCCAATAATGTCAATGTCATGGGCACAGGGCAGCAGCTGTAGACTCTTATAAAATATTTTGCCATCTCGATTTAACTCTGCAGCTCGAACTATTTTCACCAGCTTTAGATTGAAGAAGTCGTACGATAGGGGTCACCTTGTCTGAAATCTCACTTAGTATCGAATGCTTCGAAGAAATCCTTCGCGATCCTGACGGAGCTTTTTTATGTTGCTCAAATTCAGTTAACACAGCCATATCGGGATAACGGCAACTCTTTTTCGTGCTGTCAAAAACAGCATTGAAATCCGCGAAGAGTTGGTGAGTGTCGAATCTCTTCTCACGGGTTTTCCACGATTTGCCGTATGGTTAATATCTGATCAGTTATTGATTTGGCAGGTCTAAAGCCACACTGATAAGGTTCAATCAGTGTTTTGACAGCGGGCTTTAATCTTTCACGCAATACGCTCGGTATAACCTTACATGCTTCTTGTTTTTTTGTAATTATTTTTGAAATTGGACCAATAACTCTGTGCAGTAGTTTGTCCAAGTAGTTCATGCATATCAAACCTTCTGACGCCTAAAAACGATCATCATCTTGATCACAGTCGTTTTGGAAACAGGCGTACCCGGTATGGTAAAGTCCACTGTCGACTCTTTCTTGGTATATGGTCTGTGCCTGTTAATCGATGTTTCGTCATTAGTAATAAATATTTTTTTCTAACATCTCTAAACACTGCTGTTTCCACTCATGGTCAAAACTAAAGTGCGACTCAGATCCGATTGAAATTCTGTTAATACTTGTCGATGTCTACGAGAAATGTAGTTCATACAGAGAATATTGCAGAGAATTTTGGCCGGATTCCGCTACAGAAAGTAGGTTAGTTAAAAGCGTCCTCGATCTAGCACTTAGAGGTGGATCAGGGCGAGCTGGAGCCTCGAAATATCTTTCGCAATAAATAGTTCTACAACAATTGAAAATTCTTTAAAAATAGCTTAAAAAGTTGTGGAATTCAGCAATGTCTTAAAAGGTTGTATGACGGTTGGGATCAGAATAAGTATGTCAATGACTTACTGTGTGGCTTGAACGATTTCGATTTGATGATTTTTTCCAATATTGCGTTACGAGACGTGTCTATAAATTTCTCGTTTGATAACGAAAACTTATAAAAACTTATATCTGCTTGAATATTTTAAAACGAGGGCTTCTGAAGCGACTATGAGCAATCCTAGGCATCTATGTACATATGTATATGGAACTCCTCAGTTGAGATACTTTAAGCATTCGTTCATGATTCTCATAGAGGATTCCTTGCCTGGCACCCTTTGTTTCGCTAACATATTCTAAATACATATATCAATAAATCAATTGTAAACCATTTCAATTTCCCACAATATTTATGAATTCTCCTTGGTTTCGTTGCTCATCCATACGAGTGCTTACGAAATAGCATAATAACGGTAATTAGAGAATGAACATCAATTAATTTGGCATTAAAAGGAATTCACTTTTCAAGAATGCCGCTGCCTCTGAAATTACTATAAAATCTAATCTAATTCGTTACAGTTGTTTTAACTTATTTGGTAGAAATTTACATATGTTGGCTGCCACATTAGTGCAACGCATTGTGTGGCACTTGCGCTCACTGCCAATAAATCAATTGACAAAGCGAATGGAACGGAAACAAGCGGCACGCCTAATTGCCCATTTAACCGCGTGCTATGAGGCGCTTTTATCGCCGCAAAAATAAATCTTAAATTATCAACGCGCACAAGTCAAGGAGTAAACTCATATATGTACATATGTATATTTGTGTAGAAGTACACATTTACATAGATACATATTTACGTGCGAATCTACGCTGCTTTTGACACTACTTATTAGTAGTTTTGTGTTAATGCAAATATGTTTGTACATTGTGCATGTTAGTATGTTTGTAGTTGCAACTTGCAACATGTGCCACACTGCGAATAATGCATTAGCACATCAAAGCTGTAATTGCTGTGCTGAGCAACAATTCATATAGGCGCATAGCGACGTGTGTGTGCGTGCAGTTAAAAAAGTTTCGTAGTTTATTGTGTGGTTGATGAGGAACCAACGAGGCTTCGCTTCGGAATTATAAATACATTGACAATAAACTGACTTTTTTTTTAATTATGTACAGCATAAAAATAGACATATTGATTTTTTAATCTATTTATAATTTAAAAAAAAAAAAAAAAAATATGGCCACCCTGTTTTTTTTTCATTTAGCATTTTCCTTTTTTTATATACCCACATTGACAATAAATTGACTTTTCTTTAATTATGTACTGCATAAAAATAGACATATTGATTTTTTAATCTATTTATAATTTTTTGAATAAAAATATCAAAAGTATGGCCACCCTGTTTTTTTTTCATTTAGCATTTTCCTTTTTTTATATACCCACATACTTAAAATCTTATTTAAATACACTTAATCAAAACATTTTTATTAAAAGTAAATAAAAATATATGGCAACTCTGCGCATACTATTAAATATTTTGTGCGATCTTCATTAACGCTTTTCTTTATGTGTCAAATTCAACAATAAATCATAATAAGCTTTTTACATATGGCATATAAATTATTTGTCATCATACATACATACATATGTGGCAACCCTGATATATTTTGTCTTGAATGTGCTTTATTAATTTACTCAAGTATAACAATATGTTATGTTTTTCAATTAGAGTTAAGTTAGAAATTAAACAAACTATGTAGGTATGTAAATTATTTTCGCTCGTATTTCTCAAAAAGATGACAACCCTGATAAATTTTTTAAAATTTTAATAATAAATATCTTTTTATAAATTTCAATTAACAATATTATAAGTTTGTAAAATTATAAACAGATGTTAATTAGCAACTAAAAAATATGGCAACCATAAAGCATTGTTAACTTTTGATAAGATGTGGCAGCTCTGATCGTTTAATTTTATAATTTTTTTTTTTAATTTTGCCAAAAACGGTTGCATTTGTATTACTAATGAATTCAAAAAAATTCGAAATTATGCGGAACAAGTGGCAACCCTGCGCAATATATCTAATATTTAATGTTCTTTTAGTTACATGCCTAAAAATCAAAATTAGCAACTAATAATATCATGTTATCCTACGTAAACTTTTTGACACCGCATTTACAACAATATGGCAACACTGATAAAAAAAATTAATTTTGAATACCCTTGTATATACTTAATTAAAAACTACAGTTTACTATTTTTTAATTTGTAAACAATTTTTAATTACTCAAAACTTATGGCAACCCTATTTCATTGTCATCATATTTAAAAAGGAGTCACCACTCTGAGCGTTTAATTTATATTGCGATTTCTTAAATTCCTTTTATTCTGCTGTTGTGTTTTATTTTTGAAGTCATCAAAAATTACTCATAACATGTGGCAACTCTGACCGTTTAATTATGTGTTTTTGTAATTTTCCCAAATTCCGCTATAGTAACATATTTCTGAACTCAAAATAAGTTAGAACTAATCTAAAGCATGTGGCAACCCTTTAATAATATTTTGAATCCTCTTCTCAAATGTTGAACTCTATTCCACCACATATAAAATACTCCATCGTTATTCTTCAAAAGTTCCAACTTCGAACGATGGCATGGTGAATTAACGTACATTTTCACTAATATCAAATCTGGTATATACTTGTACATAAGTATGTATGTATATATGTATATGTGTTTAGATGTGCATATAAAATAATCATAAATCTGAGGTGGCGCATAGTCAACACAATCGCCGCATGCCAATATACGATAGCGCCTTCCACATTTCTGGCAGCTTTCCACACATTCAAATTGCTAACCAAAGCATTACAACAACAAAAACCACACTCGTGTGGAAAGAATATTAAAAAGAAATTGAAGATTACACACAAAATTTGGATGGCAACAAAGTGGTTTATTTGCAACTCGTTTACGTGGCCGCTTGTGCGGTGGGGCAGCGCCCCTCGAGGCAATTAATACAACAAACTGTAAATATGCGCGACCACACAAATAACAACAACACAAACACTAACAAACTACTGGCGGCGCAAAGTGCCGGGATTGATGGAGTCAGGGGTGGTGCTGCCACAACTCACCGAAGCCGCCGCCGCCGCCGCCGCCGATAAATGGCGCGTTTTGATGTGTGTAATTAAAAGTGTTGCAAGTCGCGGGCACAGCCACAGCCACACAGCGTTTGCCGCTGGCAAGGAAGCGTCAAAGTGAAAATCAAAGCATCTGTCAGTTGGCGCGCGCCGCGCTCTCCTCTCCCAGCGCACCCGACTCAATAGTTTGCACATGTGTCAATGCGCTTACGCGCGGGCAATTAAATATACATAAATATGAACTTAGGCGCAGCAGCTACACATGTTGCATGCGTGTGTTGCAGTAATGCGTGTGTGTGTGTGTGGATATGCGTTACGATCACTGCCACGATTTAACTCGACTTATTTCTGCCGCAACAGGCAAGTGAAAAGCAGATAAATCACACGAAATGCGCCACGCTCCCCCATGCGGGGTCGTTGCAGCGCTCCATTAAATTATAAAAATCCTAGCACATGCACACACACACACACTCACATACACAAATACATGTGCACGTTTGCCCTTCAAGGCAACAACAAGAGCTACGGGCCAATAATAGCGCAATTCCGCTTTGCTTTATTTCATTTTAATTGCAGGCGACAAAAGAAAACGATCGCACCATAACTCAAAATACCGTTAGTGGCACTAGTGGCTGTGTGCCCTCCATGCCTTTACTTTTCGGCTAAGTAGAATATTTCTTGTACCTACTATCGTCATTTTAGTTTCTATGTGGCTCGCTTCTTATTTATATATCTTTTTGTGCGTTATGTGGCATGCCACATGCCACGTAGTGATTTACATTTTCCAATGTGGCGCAATTAAATGCCGCCTGTCATCCACGGGAATTCCATCCAATTAGACGTGCGAAAATCGCTGATGAACTTCAATTGCCCCTAAAACGAACACACACACACTCACGCGAGGGGAAATATTCTGTGATGTTGGAATGAATTGCTGAGAGTGCTGGCTGCCGAAAGCTGCGACCGCAAAATTTAACCATAAATGAAGTGAAAGGAAGAAAAAACGCATCGAAGCAGCAATACCCTTCACAGGTAAATTTCGTATTTAAAAAATGATCTTTATTTTGATTTTCGTCAGTCAGTTTGAATAACATTTATATGCTTTAGTGGTCTGATGTGAAGTGATCATAATGATATCTTGACTCAAAACAGTTTCCACGGAGCGGTCAATTGATTTGTGAACTGCTTTGACATCGTTTTTTCGGCTTCGGCTCGCCTTTGCCACAATATTCGGCTGGTTGAGCGTCTGTTTACGTGTCGTTAGCATAGATCTCATACTCATCGCCAGTAATGATAAGCTTCATGACATCCCCTTAGTGGGAAAAAATTGAGTGATCTTGAGACCAATCGGGTTTTCACTTTTCTCGGGCCCAAACGATCTTTTAAAATGATCTTTACTGATCTTTCCTATATTCCAATGATCTTCTTTGTTGAATAATTTCGCTCATCGTAAAAATCGACGAATACACTTTTTGTACATCAGGAGGACTAAACACTAAACAGTTATAATTATTTTGATGTGAGATTTGACAAAGATGGCACTAAGTGTCATCTTTATATATAAAAAGTACGTGCCTCGTTGTTTGTCCGCGAAGGACTCCTAAACTACTGAACCGATTTTAGTAAAATTTAGCACACTGTGTCCAGTTCAAACCAACTTAGAAGATCGGATAACATAAACAATTCATAAATATAGAATATTCATAGATATAGAATAAATCTCTATTAAATAGACGCCCTATTAAGCGAACAACTCCATTAACTGGACTGAAAGGCTGGTAACCATGCATTGGGAAAGCAACCTTATATACTATACTTTTTCCAATGAAATTTATTTGTATTCAATACTAAATCTCAAGTACAATTCCTTGGATTCTTATATCGACAAAAACGTTTTCGCCTTTATTCCTAAATAAAATGTTTACTGTATTGAATAGTTAATTATAGGAATAATTGTATACAATCTACACAGCAACGCGTGGCCGCATCCACTAATATGTATGTATACATGAACGTACGTACTAAAAATAAATTTTCATTCAAACTCAAATGAAGCTACAATTAGCGTCATGATTTTAATTTTGTCATATTGAAAAGTTGTTGGTATTGATGCACAAAAAATTCGTCACGAAATTTCCTTTCACTTGCCTTCTTTGTCGTATGTTAAAGTAAATGAAGCTTTAGGACCAATTTCATCATGCTGTCTGCTTGTAAGCATGTGTGTATGTGGTCGTTACAGCTTACAAAGTTGCAAAGCTTAACAAGCATTAGTGTTGTTGGCTAATTGGCACATTTAATTTGGGAAAGTTTGGCAGATTCCGCTGCACCAGTTTAATACACTTCTGCACTATGCAACCCACAGAGGGGAGAGGAAGCCTAAAGGGCAACAGCGAAATGAATTATATTATCAGAAAATATTTTCTATCTCTAAATAACAATATTTAGTAATATAGTCAGTTTTTAATATACGAGAGATTATTAAAACATAATCCGTCTCGGCAAAAAAAAAAAAAAAATTCAGTATATCGATTTATTTCAAATAATACTTTTATATGTTCGCAAGTATGTAATATACTCCGAACAGATATGAATCATAAGCGAAGTCAGTCTAAACCCCACTTTATAATTTGATTGAAATAACTACGTCAAAGTTGGGTTTGCGATTTAAAACGTCATAGGAGAGATATAATTTTATATTCGATAAAACAAAAATTCGGTCAGGCTTACTAGAGCCCTGCAGAGAATATCTTTAGAAGCAGGAAGGCAATAGATGTAGAGGCAACCGAAAACCKSTGCATATAAACCGGGTTCCRAACCATAAAGGAATTSCGGGAGACGAAATAGCTGATGAGATTGTCAATAGTGCCATCCATTTGAACAGTACAGGAGTTATGTAAGTTACTAGAAACAAATACACAATAAAATTTCGAAAGGGCTGACAGACAAGTACATTCAGAATTGTCAAGATCATCTGCAAGAGCCCGCAGGAAAACTCGCATGCTTTTTACTCAGACGGTCTCGAAAGAACTGCCGGACGTTTGCAGGTCACTTGACAGGTCACWACCTACTGGCATCATATGCGAGTCTTAAATAGCGAGATTCTTACAGAAATGGGCATAAGAGTCGCTAGAACACATCCTTTGTTTCTGTTCAGCAGTATCTAGAACTCTTAAAAATCCAGGAGCTTCGCAGTTCAAATGACTGAATGAAGTGTTAAACTTAGATATCGCTTTTAAAGTTCACGAAAAGTATTGACATCYTGTATGACGAATACTTCAGCTCAAACTACTATATTTTACTACACCACAACCTCACATAACCTGCGAGATCCCTGAAAAAAAAAATCATGTTGAAAATATTAAGAAGTTAGCTTCTAATTATAAAATCATTTCAAGAAACAAAAACTTTCGATATATATATATAGGGCGAAAATGACGAGAATGAAGTCTTACGATGAAACTAAAAAAATCAGATGGCTATACGTAATCGAAACCGAATCGGATTTATATTCGACCGACAACTATAAATTCGGTATCCTTTCTAAAAAAAATTTTACCTAGAATAATTGCTGACGCTATAACAACTAAATCAGATGAGCAAGTGCAAATAAATTTACAAACCTGCATATATTACAGATGATTAATATTATATTAGATAGATTTTATGCGATAGTCCAGTCTTTATTCCTAAAAAGTGAAATTTTTTCTATCAAAACAAAAATTTCTTTTCTTTAGGCTTTATAATACATAAATTTGAGAGAAAAAAAGTGTGTATTAATCTTTCGATACAAAATCGCAGACACTCAATCAGTCTTCAGAGAAAGCTGCTTCACGAGGTCATCTGCTGGCGACAGTGATTTTAGGAGCTCGAGAATTTTTTAAGAACAAATACAACGCGAGATCTTA
>NW_017537137.1:0-30672 GCF_001853355.1 Bactrocera latifrons
TTTTTTTTCTATTTTATTTTTATTTCCATATTTTTTTGTTTACATTCTTTTTAATACTTCTAATATTTTTTTACTTTTATGCTTAATTTTTTTAAATAGCCACCAAATATTCTTTGCACTATAACCAATAATTGATTCCAAAAAATTTCATAATTAATTTTTTCTGCATATTTTCATTATCTATTATAGTAATTTCAATGCAATTTATACACATCACTTGAAGGTACTAAATTTATAAAAAAAAAGAATTATTAATATTTAGCACATAGGAGCTTTTTATATAGTGTTACTCAATGAATGGTTTGTACTTTTATATCGAAAGCTTAAGAATGTGAGACACTATATAATACATAACACAATGTGTAGGCTTATTGAGCAACTTTTGTTCACATAATTTATATGGTTTACTTATTTTATTCGAAAATAAATGTTTGTAAAATTATAAATATCGAGTTTTTGTTTAAACATATTTTATGATCCACCAAAACCATAAAGGAATGAAATAAATTTAATTATTAATCCATATGCATAATGTGGCAACCATCCTTACTTTCAAACTGTTTTACCGACACATCATAAAAACATTTGTTATGCATTTCTGGGTGCCTGGTATTTGCAAAAATTTAGGCACACGAGAGCAGTCCAGAAAAATAAAAATTAGGAGTAAAAAGTGGGGAAGCGCGCATCAAACAAGTCTCAAAATTATCTTCTGAAAACACCCGGCGAACAGAAATACACAGCAAGAAGCAGCTTGCTAACAAATAACTCTCCCCCAAACAAGGTTATCACCACCACGACAACAGCCATGGTGAAAATCGGGCAAAATAATCCGACAGGTGGCAAGGTGGCGAATTCGTTGTTCTGCGTTTAGTGCGAGCAAAACAAATAAAATAAACATGAGGCAAAAGGACGAAAAGAATTGTGCATAAAACAATTGTTGCTATGCATTTCTGCGCGCCTAGTAGATCAGGGAAATAATTTAGCAAAGGCACAAATCGGAAAATTCGTTACTACCCAAATGGGTACTTTTAAAACGAGAAGACTCCAACAAGAAATTTTGAACCATATCTTCAAACTCTGTAGTATTTTAGAGTATTTGTATATTTATTTGTTTTTTTTTTCTAACACACATTAAAAAACAATTCAACAATAGTCACAAAGTATCGTATTTGCAAATTATGCAACTAGAAAAATAATTGTAGGTTTAACAGCACGCACTAAGAAAATTTAGTGTCCTATTCCTCCTTATTTTATTTTTATAGGAATAATAATAATCGTACGGCACTACTACGAGATATAATCACTCAAAATTAAAGGCATAACCCTTGAGGCCTTCGAAGAAATTTGCTTCATCACCCGCATAGTGCATAATATTCATTTTTTCTACAGCCAATGCGATAGACACAGAAGTGTCGGGATTTCGTGATCTGCTATCATTGGTTAGCGAATGCCATTCATTTAGATCGTTAAGTACATTGACGGGATTGCCCTCATCGTTTAACTGCTTGGGCATAATGTGGAAATCACGCAACTTTTTAAGAAAATTATCTGAAAAAAGATAAAAACGTAGTTTGAAAAAATGTGCTTATAATTGAAATATCGTAAAAACTTGAGCATACTTTGTGCACTGCTAAATTTTAAGCGTTCGGAATTTTCCACCCACCATTCACAGATCAGCCAGAGGTAATGCTTTGTGGTCTCTTCTGCATAACGAAAGAGATGCGTGGAATAGTTATCACAAAAAATTGTGTGCAATAATTGTACGGATAATTGAGAAATCTCTGCCACACGCGGAGTTTCTGGAAGAACAAAATAAATCAATTAACAGAATAAGCTTCGCACATATTAAACTCTTTCACTAGCACTTACCAATTTTGCGACCTGTGCACCGCCATTGTCGCAGTAGTTGAAATAGCAGCGTTACAACGCTTAAACACAGCTTTGTATAGCACTCACAGCGAGTTGAACTATTGTTTGATTTCTTGGACCTACTCTCAATATTAGATGACGAATTAACCGTCGCACCCATTTCACTGTTATTTACAGAAATTTCACTGGAAATGCTTTTGCATGTAACGCTTTTATAACTTTGAACTTTCTTTTCCACTACCTGTTGCTCCGCCTCATCGTCTTCCTCGTCGTCGTCATCGTCATAGGAGGGCAGTAATTTGTGTATGAAATCGGGCGGCTTCATAAAACAATAGTGCGCGAAACGCACATGATTTTCACAAATGACGGTCAATAGGTGCATATGTGACACACTCAATATGTCATTTAGTGGAAATGCAATCTCCAACAGACCCGCATATACCTGCAGTATACAGGAATCGTTCGAGAATCGATATAGCGAACGCATGCGATCGCTGTAAAAAGTGCTCTCATCGCTGTTTACGCAAATTCGTTCTAAAGCCGTTGGTAGACGCGTCAACTCCAGCACGCAATGAGATAACTCACAAAATATCCATGCACTCGGTCTCACAAATATCAGCTGTTTTAGTAAACTTCCAACCAGCAATTCTATGTGTTCGCTATCGCCTGTGCGTACTTGCCGCAATAGCACACGCAAGAGAACAGCAAAGGCCTCGAGTACGCCGAAGTGCGCACAAATCTCGCGTGAGTAGCCCAACTTTGAGATGGCATGACATGCTACCTGCAGCAATGCATAGTCGCCGTGATGTTGCGCCAGCAGCTGTTGTGCAAAATTTGGCGCTCGCCCGCACATTACACTTAAAGCTGAAATATAACGACGCAGACTAATTGCCCGCTCATCCTCGCATAATAGTTGTTCGGCGTGTAAATTGCGGTTAGGGCTTGTGTAGTCATCATTACGCAAATCATATTCATGATAGGGATGCACATTGCAGTACTTAGGAAACTCTAAGCCATGAACATATGTCCAAAACTCGGGTAACGCATTGCAAGCGGAAGCGATAGCACGTTCATTGAAATCAGCTGCTTCCGTAGAAGTCCACGACCCTTTCTGTCGTTGCAACTGTAATTGTGCCAGTAGCGTTTGCGCATTGTCTAACTCCAACTGAAATGGTGTGTATTGGCGTTTCCCTGTGACACGCTCTTGTGTGCGTTTGAAGGCATTTGCACTGAATTCCGTTAGATGCGAATTGTTAATATCACCTGATTCTGTGGGTAATGAAAAATCACGTAAACGGTACAGGATGCGCGCATTTTGTTTTTTTGACGTTTGGTGCACATCTTCTTCCATAGGCACATCGATTGCAAAGGCATTGCGTATACTCATTTCTAAACGTTGCGTCTCATCAGCGTGTCGCATCTTCAACACTGAGTATTCCACTTTGCGCAACTTTAATTCCGACTCCTTGGCCTCCACACGTTTTGTCAACTCGGCAATCTTGGTTTTGCACTCAGTTTTCGCAGCTTCGGTACTCATAAGTTTTTCCATTTTCAATGTTTGTAATTGTTGCTTCATGTGACGCAGCTCATCGCGTAGCAAAGAAGACTATAATAGAAATAAAATCGTAATTTCCTTCAAAAAACCAAATTAGTTTTTAGTTTACCTCTCCATCCTTGTTCTCGATTTTGGCCTTCGATTCACTGAGATCTTTTGTGAGTTTAGCATTTTCTGCTTTTAAGGCATCTATACGTTCCATCAACATTTTTACTTGCCGCTCCGTCGCAACTTGACGTCTTGCCGCTGCTTGCTGGCTATCTGATATTTGAGCTGTATTTACTAGTGAAGCTTGTGGAGTTGTAATAGTCATGCCATTTCTACCATTTACTATCGCCCTTGGTTTTTTAAATACATTGTCTGTCTCAAAAGGTTGCACTCGAAAGATTTCTTGTTCTTTTTCCCCATTTCCATCTACGTCTAAAAGCTCCGYAAAATCATCATCATCAGCGAATAATTCGGAAAAATTGTTGTTTTCTATCGTTGGAGGCGCACTAACCGTGGCTTTGAGCCCAGCATTTACTGATGTAAGCCGTTGTGTGCTTGTGGTCGCATGGATATGTGGTGCGAATTCACTGAAAGTAATATCACTGTCAGTAATATTTGTGTCCGATGTTTTAATAGCCACTTGAGATTCAGCTACTTGAGTGGCCAATAATATAACATCATCGTCGTCATCGTCCCATAAATTATTGTTGTTCACATTATTGCGAGCAGGACTTTTCGCATGTACCTCACCAGCATTTGAACGTATGTGATTTGGCCAAGACTGACTGGGACCCAAAGGTCGTCCTTTGTTTATGCTTACATCCAATTTTGGCTTCTTTGTGCTACGTCCGAACTCCTTGAATGGCTCGAAACGCTTTGCCATAATAATGATCAAAATACAAAAAAGGAAACACTTTATTAAACACGTAAACGCTTTTCACATACTTTTATAGTTATGCATATGAAATATCTTTTAAATGCGCCAGATTGAAAATAAGTTTGACTTTTTATTCGTCCCGGCAAAAATAATAATAGTGAAGAGGATCTCAGAGTGATGCCATATATTTTTATTTGTTTGATAGAGAATACTTTCGTTTATTCTTTTAAATTAAGACTTTGTGGAATAAACAAATAAAATGTATATATATGTATATATACACGTATGTATATACGTTTTGATTCAGTTTTATTTACAAATAAATTTATTTTGATGAAAATCATTAATAGCGGAACACTTGATTCAGAAAGGTCGAAATTTTTCCCCTTTCTTTTGTTGACATTTAGCCGCTTCAAACGGAAGATAAGAGCAAAACAAAAACTTTTTCCCACGTGCCTGCACCATAATCTTTGCGAATATTAGAAGGAATTTAAATCATTTTATAATAAGCAGGAAATTTGTGTGCAAAGATGTCTACTAGTATTCAGCGTCCACGATTGTATATGGATGAGCACAAATTAAAACAGGATCCGCATGATTACGGACTCGCTGACGAACCCTTCAATTTAGAAACGTTTAAGAAAAAATTTCAAATCGTTGTTGTAAAGTAAATATATCGAATTGTTTTCTATTATACTCCCGGAATTAATCATTAAATATTACAGATATGATGGGAATGAAATGGAATTTGATATGATCGGTGTTCATCCAGGTATAGCAAATGCTTTCCGTCGTCTAATGCTCAGTGAAGTGCCGAGTATGGCTATTGAAAAGGTGTACATATACAATAACACATCTATAATGCAGGATGAAGTGTTAGCCCATCGTCTTGGTCTTATACCACTTCGTGCAGATCCCCGTCGTTTTCTTTATAAGACAGAGGAAAGTGGTGACCAAGGAAATGAACACGATACTTTAGAATTCGAATTAAAAGTAAAGTGTACAAGACGTAAAGATGTAAAAGATTCTTCAAATTTCGACACAATCTATAAAAACCACAAGGTCTATTCCGGTCAAATAAAATGGCTACCAAAAGGGAAACAATCGCAAATTTTCAGTGATACAGATGTGGGTTGTATACATGACGATATACTCATAAATCAATTACGTCCTGGTCATGAACTAGATTTGCGCTTAATAGCTGTCAAAGGCATTGGAAAAGATCATGCAAAGTTTTCACCTGTAGCCACAGCATTCTACAGATTGTTACCTGAAATCAAGTTAAACCGTAAAATAGAAGGCAAAGAGGCATTTCTTTTACAGAAGTGCTTTTCCCCCGGTGTAATTGGTATTGATGAAAATGACTGTGCATATGTAAAAGATGCCCGTTATGATACTTGTAGCCGCAACGTGTATAGATACCCTCAGTTGGAAAACGCTGTAACAATGTCTCGAGTTCGCGATCACTACATTTTTAACGTTGAATCAGTTGGAGCTCTTAAACCTGATGTTATTTTCATCGAAGCAGTAAAAGTATTGAAAGAGAAATGCCGGAAATTTTTGGAAGAAATTGAAGCGGCGTAAAGGACAAACCCACGACAGTCGGATCTACGGAAACCGGAACGGACCCGGATTTTTATCCGGCCAAGGACTGTCAACTCGGCAGAACTCTGCCGTTACAACAACAACAACAACAACAAATTACTATATTTCTTACTTACCTAATCGAAAAATATTAAACATATTTGTTTTTAAATTATATCGTGAAATAAAATTAATAAAGATTTAAGCCGTATATGTTTACCTCGCTGTCAAATCTATTAAAGTGGTAAACAGTGTAGCCCTGCATACATATGTCATAATTATTTGTTTTGACATTAGAGTCAGCGTATATAAACAAATGTCATTAATTTTATTCTACATCCAAGAAAATAATGAACGCGAAAATTATTGTCTGCTAAATTTTTACATAAAAAGTTTCATAAAAATAAAATTTCGACGGAACCCTTCCGGGCAAAATAAAAATGTCTAACGGTAGTATTTGTTGTTTCGAAAGTCTTAAATTCAGCTAATATGAAAAACGTGTATATTTACTTGTCTATTGCAGATAAGAAAATAATGTCCACAGCAGCTGCACCAGCCTCCATTAATGACGCAGCATTTAGTAATTTCAATAATGTAACTAATTTACTTCTGAAAATATATTGTTTGTGTATATACCCAAAACATGTGTGTATTTACAGCGGCCGCCACCACCCTCATATGAAGAGAGCCAACGAATGTACGCATCTGCTTCAAATCATGGAGCACCAAATCAATTTCCCACTCCTTTTATGCAAACTTCTAATTATAACGCTACATCTAATTATATGCAAAGTTATACCACGTCAGCACCACCACCACAATACTATCAACACCATTATGTTACTGCTACTGCACCACCTACATTCAACAGTGTTAAGGAACCGCATGTGCTCTCTTTAGCGCCAGGTGCTAAAATACGCACAACTGCAGCTGGGGCTGTGAGCATACCCCCACCGCCACCTGGCTGTGCTCCAACTGCGGCACAGTATGCAGCGATGCAGGGCCAACCTGTTGTGTTAAAAAAAACAAAGCGTTCTTTTTTCTAAGGAATAACTCATTATAAAAACAAGCGTTAAATAGACATTGTAGAGAGAGGATTACTCAGTGGGCATCTCTAGATTTTGCGCGAGTGTATATGTCACAAGTGGATTTAGCATTTCAATAAAAACCATTGCTTTAATACGCTTATTGATTATAAATGTTAAAAATAAATACAGCAGTATGTATTGGTATTATCGCGAGTAAAAAGGCATTTTTTTTTTGCTTTTCTTCTTGTTCTTACATATACTTTCAGGTTTGTTTTATTAGCAAACATTATATTTGCGTACCAGCTTCGATTTCACATAAATACAGTTACAAAAAGGTTATCGGAGGTGACTAAAATGCAAACTATTTCAATAATGACATATATACATGGATGTATCTACTCAAAGATATTTTCAAAATATGTACTATCAAACGTTTGCACACGCACAAAACCATCCTCACCACCTGAAGCATAACTTTTGCCATCCGGATGGAAGGCCAAACTGTTAATGGGGCCGAAATGGCCCTTTAGACGAGCGAATTCCTCCTCATAAATTAAGTGGAAGAAACGTGAATCAAATTTACCAGCTTTAGTAGATGTTGTTGTCACCTCCATAGCATCTTGGCCACCACCCAATACTACGTGGTCCATAATCGGACTAATTGAAGCTGAATTCACAGGTCTCTCAGTTTTATAGGTTTTGAGACACATTAGAGATTCGGAATCGAATAGTTTTGCTGATGTGTCCTTGGAAGCAGTGACAAACATTGTACCGTCTTTGTTCATTTGCATATCGTTTATACCAGCGGTGTGATCATTTACAGAATTAATCTCACGACCTCCTTTGCGAATGTCCCAAATGGAAATTTGTCCATTATCGTGGCCTACAAAATCAGAAGATATTACATGCAAAGCTAAAAAATTTGTATTTAAAAAACATTTACCAGTGATAATGGTTTCATCCAAAGGCCCCCAGAGCATAGAAGTAATTTTCGAAGGTAACATTGGTATACGCAAAATTGGATCCTGTTCTTCAATGCTGGAATCTGCCGTACGCACATCGATTATGAATAGTTCACAATTTTGACCCATAGCCTTATCTGTAGAGTATGCCGCTTGATTGCCGGAATAACTAAAATTACATGTGCGCACAGAAGATTTGGCAGGAATCGAAGCAATCACAGCACCATGTTCAACATCCCAAATCTTTGTGGTCATATCACCGGCACCCGATATAAGTTTTGATGTTGTCCAATCAACATCCAAACACCAAACCGCGCCCTGGTGGCCGTCGTATGTACCTAGACGTTCACCGTTTAGCGAGTACCAAACGTTAGGCTTTTGATCCTTAGAGCATGAAAATAGTAAGTCACCCTCACGATTAAACTTAATTTGCGTTATAGAACGCTCATGTCCTTGCAGCATTAAAGGGCGCTGAAATAAATATACATTATAAATTGATTCGTTATAAAGTGAGAATCGATGAGCAACCTAATGTTTTAGGTTAGGTGTATCGAGAAAGCAATATCACAAAACCTTAATCATTTTGTGTTATTGATTGTATTTTAAAAAACTGTTGATTGCACGATACGACTTTGCCCCAAAATGTATAAAATATTTACCATTTTGCACTGTTTTTTATGTGTTTTCACAAAAAGTAATTTATTTTAATGCTGCGGAGAGCGCTTTGAAATGTCAAAAAGAAGCTTCGTGTGCAGCAACAGTGCTGACAACATAAAATTTCATTTAAATGTCATTTGCAACAGAAAGATGCCACATTTTTGCTTTACAAATAATTTACAGCAAATTGCGAATTACAGCGACAGGCACACAAACCGGTGCACTTTTACGCTTATATTTAAACATACATATATAAATTAACATATAAACGATTTTCAATATTTAAGCAAAAATAAGTTGACTTATGTACATATATTCACTTTTAAATATTTATTGCGCTATTTTTGCGCATTTAAAATTAAAAATGCAAAGTAATTAAAATATTTTCAATTAATAATACAAGTCAGAAGAAAAATCGTACAATTGTTTATGATCTTAACCGAACCAAGATTTTTTGTTCAAATTATTCCATTTGGCGATGTTTACTAATATCGAGCTTATACATTGATCCTTATCGCGATTTTGACCATAATAGTCCACAAACTCGCCATCAGGATTGACTAGGTACATGATGATAGTGTGATCCACCTGTGGAAAAAAATCTTACTTGAATAATTTATATATATATGTTTATATCATATTAAAAAACATACAATATAATCGTTGTCGACGTCGCGTGGACCAGCGCTAAAGTAAACACGGAATGCTTTGCAAACCTTGCGAATTTGATCAACAGTACCGGTAAGACCTAGTAACTTTGGTGAAAATTCTTTCACATATTTGCCAACAATTTCTTTGGTATCACGTTCCGGATCAACAGTAATAAAAATCGGTTGAATTTCTGGAGTTTGTGGTGACTTTTCTACAGTTATAAATTTATTAATTAAAATCAATACAAAAAGCCATCATCACAATATTCTTACCTATTGCATCAACCACTGCCGCCATTTTTTCCAATTCATCTGGGCATATATCCGGACAATGTGTAAATCCAAAATAAATCAACAGCCACTTTCCTAGAAAGTCTTCCGACTTGCGTATCTTACCCTCCGAATCAGTAAGTTCCCAGGAGCCACCAATCGCCGCTTTACCTAATTGCCTTTTTCGCTCGCGCATTATTGCCTCCTCTTTTTCCTTCTTTACGTACAACATAAAACCTAGACCGATTGCCCCGGCCCCACCAATAAAAGCTAAGCTCTTCCACGAAATCGGACCCTTGCCTTTGGTAGGATCTGTGGCAGCAAAACGTCGCTGTATATGATTGGCCGTTGAGTCCGTCAACTTCGATGGACAAGCATGTGATCGATAAAGAAATTTGTTACTGCAGTTGTTCCCCAAGCGGTATATATTTCGTGACATTATTCGTGTTAATGTGGATTTTTATTAACAAATATTAGCAAATTACTAAAATTAGTAGAATGTATTTTAACCAGCTGTGCGGCTTTTTACGTAAAACAAATATGTAAAACCAGAAGAAGCACGAATGAGTAAAAACAGCTGATTGTAACTGAAGCAGTGCCAGTCCAAAAAAAATATGTAACGGACATTTATTTAAAACTTTGTAAGTGTGTAGGTTACGATCTGACCTGAACGGTAGAGAAAATAAGGAAAAATATTGTGTTGAAGGCTTGTTTTCATCGACAAAAGATTGTTTTCTTCTGCAATACTTTTTTATTTCCAAAACGAACAAACCTACAACTTTAAAAGAATCATATTCTAATACAGAATTTTCTGCTCTACAAAAGAGGGGTTCTTTCATAAAACGTTCCTTAAAATTGATATATATAACATTTCAGTTAATATTTTCATCAAATGTACTGTATTCAAATGGTATAACATGTCGTATAAGCAACGCATAATGTATAAATTACTTGCCTGAATGTTCAGTACATATGAAGGTATAGTGCGTATAACTTTTTCTCGATTTTGGTTTTCTGAAAAAAGCATCTGTTTTGTAGAATAAAAAATATTGTAGGTAAATTTTTGGAAAATATTAGTTTCACTTGGTTAATGAAATATATATCCACGTTATACAAGTAAAATTTTAAATTGAGAATCTTTACATCGAATACTTTTTAAGGGCAAAAACTGAATTCATTGCAAAACAAAAAATCAACTTGGAAATTAATGGATACCCCAATGCTTATACTACAGAGCGGATAAATTGAGCAGTCCATTTCAAAGTTATGATGAAGTGACCCGACCCAAGAAAGTGATGAAATATTTGGAGCAAAGTAAAGTGATAGTGAAATTCTTAAATCATAACGAATGGATTGAATAAAACACATTTTGGTTTTTGTTTTTTAATCTTAAATCAATTATACTTAATATAATTTTCAATTTGTTTTTTGTTCTTTACAATTTAAAAATCCTCATAATTTATAATTTTGTATATATCATATAATTATATATATGCATATTTATATATGTGTGTATGTATATGTAAGTAAGTGTGTGTCATTATTTGTATGTAGTATATATAATTATGAAAGTATGTTTTATAGTATACATACATATACTACATATCATATGTATGTTTGTATATTTAATCATTAAATGAGTATAACATTTACATATGTATATGAAGTTATGCATGAATCCAGAGCGTCGTCGAGTACATTTAAATAAAACACAAATTGATTTGTAAACTATAATAGACAGTGTTATACATTTAAATTATAAAGCAAGTAAGAAGTTTGTTTTACTTTGCGTTTCCTCTTCTTTTCCTAACACGTTTTGTTTTTAATAATTTGGTTTTCATAATTTTTGAAGAACTTTAGCTTTTAGTTGTCGTTAAACTAGCGCCGTACGCCAATTAGTTAAATTACATCATTCAATATTCCGTGATATCTTCTATCTTCTTTAGATTATGCATTTATTTCCTCATTTTTTTTTTTTAATTTCAATCTTAATTGAACTACTACTCTTTATATAATTATGTATGTTTGTTTTTTTATCCATGCGTGTGTTAATGTATGTTTATTTTACTATTTATAATAATGAGAGCGTTATTTCATCATATATTACTTTTTATTGTAAATTGTTAATATCTACTTAATATATGTGTGTGCATGAGTGTGTCTTTCTTATAGCTTTACACTATTGCGTTTGTAACTCCATTTATGTATTTTTATTTATTAATTTTTTCCATTTTATTTCGATCTTATTTAAAACTTTAAGTTTAGAGTTAATATTGCAAACCTTTCATTTTTTATTTAATTTTATTCTCCTTTCCTTTTTCAATTACTATTATTGTTTATTTTATGCATATTATATATGAGTTTCATTATATATATATATATGTATATCAATCGATTTTACTTATAAAACATTTGAAAACTAAACAACATATATCTTTTCATTTTTATTTATACTTTTTTTGCGTAAGTATGTAAATACTTGTGTTTGTCGTAACATCTCGTCTTATCGAGTAAACGGCAAATAAAGGTGTCCAGTTTAGGTTGTCTGTATGTTCATTTGTAAATTGCTCATAACTATAAGGCAGAGACGGTCGAAAATTGTTGTGCCTAATTTATGGGAATCATGTAAGGGATAAACAAATGTATATTATCAGTTTATCAAAACTAAGCATATATATATTTTTTTCGCTTCAAAAACTGCACATAGTACAAATATTTTTATATAAAAGTGATAAAAATTAATGTCGATTTTGCATTTCAAATGAGAGCAAATGAAATAAACTATATGTCAAATTTCTTTTAGTGTTGCTATTATTTCGACCGCTACTGTAATCTGGTGTACTTATGTATGTAATTGCCTCTATTTTCCAACGTACATACATATGTAGATATACCATATGTATACCACCCACTACATTGATAAAGCTTTCTGCTTAAAAAAATTTAAATTAAAATATAAAAAATAAATTAAAAAAATATAAAAAAAATTAAAGGAATATAAAAAGTATCCAAAAAAAAAATTAAAAGAATTTAAACAGATTCCAAAAAATTTAAAATTATTTAAAACAATTTCAAAAAATATTAAAAAGTGTTTAAAAAGATTCCAAGAAAATATTCAAATATTTTAACAAGATTCAAAAAAAAATTAAAACATATTGAAATACTTTCAAATGTATGTACATCGAGGGATAGTAAGAGTTGAGGATACGCGATCCTACTTAAAAGCGATTCTTCTTTTCACCTTACTACAAGCAAGTTATGAACATTAAGCTCTTTCGTCATGAATCTATTATGTAAAATTCGCTTAATTAAAATCTAAAAGTATACTTTTAAAAATGATGCTTGTACGAGCTACGTACTTATGCACAAATGTACACAGTATGCTTTAGAAAAATATATTAGAAATAAAATAAAAAATCAATTGAATGTTCCAAATTTCCATTCAGCAAATTGTGTACCCGATCTTTACAAGGCAATACACTCGGCAATTTTTTGAGAATTTAGAATAATAAGATAACAACTACTTTCTATTCGGTTTTAGCAGCGAAACACCACAAATTAACAAAAGCCAGTTCTACGTTACCGGTATTGACCTGAATTTTATACGGTGAAGGGCTGGTATTTCGCGGACCCTTTTTGGTGCGGTAAGTAAAAAGTCAATTTTAGCATTTGCGATATATTCATGGCATGCAGCAATATTTCCAGAATATACGGACGAGTATTGTTGTGTGACGCTTTCTAATATATTAAGAATGCGTTGAATCAATAATTTGAAATGTATATGTATACTATGTAAACTTCATATAAAATTCTTTTGAAACGCCAGCGTTTCTATTGGAATTTTTCATAAAATGTAAAAAAAAAATTAAATAAAATTATATGAAAAAAGCTTTTTTGGAGGTGAGGTTTTGAAAATAAAATGTAACAATTCTTTTTTAACTTAAATAAAAGTAAATTTCATTCCTATGCGCTTCGCTAATATTTTGGTTTACATAATGCTTTATATAACTACAAATATTTGCTTTGTTCGCGCTCTCTTAATATTATTGAGTTGTTTGGCAAACTTTATTTCATTTTTTAAAAACTTATTTATTTCATTTCATTATGCATAATGTGTTCAGATATATATATTTTTTTTGTTTTGTTCGAAGCTTAGTTTTAATTCTTTTAAATTTGTGCAAAAGTTATTACTTTTAATCTTATTCCCCTTCGTACAAATATATTTACTGTTTCTATTTTTTATAACTTTTAGTTATGTGATATACAACGGAGAGATAATATGAGAAGAGCGAAAATAATGCATGTAGAAGTTTTATAATTTTTAGCTTTTTCATTTCGGGAGAACTTTAAGGAAATCGAATTGGTTCAAAAGTTGGCATAGTTTTAAAATATTGTAATAATAGCAGTAATTTAAAGCTGGAAGGAATCATTTTATTAAAGCATGCCATTTCAAATTGAAAGGGAGTGTTTTTTTAAAACCAAGGCATTTTTAAATTTAATTGAGATGTAAGCTTTCACAAAATATAATTCAATTATTTAGTTATTATTGACATAGTTTGGTTTGCTTTATTTAACCACAGAATTATTTAGCGCAAGAGTAGTCTTTCTGGAAGCCAAATTAGCATTTTTTCATATTATGTATTTTTTAAATATTATGTTTCAAAATTATGTATAAATATTTACAACTGCGAGTATACGTTAGACGAGTCTGGGCTTAATAGATAGAACAGACATGTCGTTGCAAACAACTATTTCAATAAATAAATGTATAAACTGTATTGAAAATGTTTAATGAACTGTTTGCTTAATATGGATAATGAGCTGCGTTAAGCTAATTCGGTTTGTATTGAATTATGTTAATAAAATACATTTAGTTTTGCCTACGTGTAATTTCGCTAAATTTTTCTGCAGTTGTCTACACAGTTATTTATGACGAAAAAAACGAAAACCTGTTCCGCAAGAAAAAGTATGCGAGATAAAGTATCGATAAGTTGGTTAATAATAAAATATTGTTTATAATATGCTCATAAAATGTACACGATTTTATAAATGCCACTATTTTTCATACTTAATTATAGCTCGAATACTCTAATACGCGGCCTGTTTGTAGTACATTTTACACATATTGGTTTTCCTTTTATTTTATTTTTGTTGCGTGATTGGATTGCTGCTAATAGTTGAATATAATAATATTTTTAACATTTCGGGGTACGAATGATAGGAATAGGACGGGATTTTGCGGAAATCAGTTAAGCGAATGAAAATTAGCAGTTATTTTATAAACTAGTTTTATGCTTGCTGCATTCGTGTAGTTGCTATTTATACGATTTTACTGTTGTTATTGCTAAGTGGAGAAAACATCGAATGATATACTCAACCGATCGGTATACGGTATATTAATATATATTTTTCTATATATTTCATAAGCAGATTTTAGCAATAAATGAGCTTTTAGTGATGAAGAACGCCGATACTAATTATATTAACTCTAAAAAAGGGTTTGTATAAAAAAGAAAAATACGAATTATGTAAATAATGCAAATATTTATTTCAAACTTAGCAAAAAAATTAGGTAATTTTTAAGAAGAATATACGGTAAATTTGAAAATATTAGTTATTTGTGTTATAAAAAATAATCCAATATAAGATCATTATTCTACGGCTAGCACTTTTAAATGCACCGCATAGACAGTCACATTTCTTTTCATTAGAATTTTAATTTAATTTTTTATTCGAAAAAGCATTTGTTTTCATCTAGTCTGCTGTCTGGAAACCTGAAAAAAAGAACGACCGCAAGAGTGCGTATGAGTGAAAGAAATCAAACAATTGTAAATGTAAACTATATATATATTTAATATTTATTCATATACTTAATACATGTATTGTGTTGAGTATATCATTCGATTTTAGCTTGCGTTTGTAAATCCTCTCTAGCTCTAATTACTAAGACATGGGGAACACTCATGTCATTATGAATGCTCTTTAATTTAATTTTAATTTCTTGCATTTTGTAGTTGCTGTTTGTTTTTTAGAAAAGTTTTATTATTTATTTATTATGCATATATATATATTTGTATATATATAGCAATTTAATTTTTTGTTGTTGTATGTATGTAGTAGAAATGCTTCTTAATCCATATTTTTATAATAATAAATGTATCATATATATATATATATATAATTATTATTTTTTTGTTTTTGTTACTTCTGTTTTGTTAATATAAACCAACTACAGCTCTACTTGCACTACAATTCTTCAATCGTTCAACTGCTTGCTTGCATGCTAGCTATTTGATATCCCCCTGCTCCATTAACTCTCTTAACAGCGTGTCGTGTTTTGTTGTTATCTAGCATGTTGTTGTGGTTTGGTGGTGGTGGTTGTTGTTTTGCTGATGATTTCGATTAGGCCAAAATATACATATTTAAACAAACACCTTGGCCAAGCCATCCGCCCCGGCGCTAGCGATGTATGGCTTAGTAGCATGGAACGCCACATCAAATATACTCTCATCGAATTTCTTGCGATGCGCTGTGATCTCCTGCACGCATGTCTTATTGTCTAAATTCCAAAGTCGTATCGAGCAATCGTGTGAGCCCGACAGCAAATACAGGCCATGCGCGTCCACAGCAAGCGACGTGACCGGTTCCAAATGTGCCACCATCGAGTGTATCAACGTACCCGAAACGTTGTCCCAGAAGCGTATATGTCGATCCTCATGCGCAGTGATTGTTATAGGCAGCGTCGGATGCGATACCACTTTATTAATAAATTTCCCCGTATTGCCAGACATCTCCTGTGTAGCCTCCAATTTGACCACCTGTTTGCCGGTTTCCGTATCATACACAATACAATGAGCGCTATTATACGCCACGACAATGTGATCGACTTCATTGCGCACGAAATCCACAGATGATGGTGTACCTTCAGCCTCGGAAGCAGTGTAGGTGCGCAATAGCGGCTCCTTGGTGTACGGCGACCAGAGTTTCACGGTGCCATCGGCTGAGCATGACACAATATTACTATGCATCGTGGTCAGTCCCCACACAGCGTCTGTGTGACCCTCTAATGTGCCTGAATGTACGCCCGGATCATAGCAATCATAGGGATCGATGTTTGGCGATGGTAGCTGCCAGCATTCAATGTTACCATCCAAACCGCCCGAATAGCAAACGTCACCGGTGGTGGACATGCCGAGGCATAGTACGGGTCCGGTATGTGCACGGAACGTGTATAGTGGTTCCACATCGAGACTAGCTGACTTTTTGGCTTGTACCGTTTTCTGTAGATTCCACAATTTGAGTGTGTGATCTTCAGATGCAGTGATCAGCACCGGTTCTTCCGGGTGGAAAATCAGTGAACGTACACCATCGAAATGGGAACGCAGCGTATATTTGGCGTTCCAAGTTTTACGGTAGCTGCCAGTACCGCCACCAGTGCCGTCCTTAGCGTTCGCATCGTACGAACTCTCCGCCTCGTTGTTCACCGTCAATTGTGCCAGCTCGCCAAGGCCGAGCGAGGCGTCAACCTCTTCATCGCCACCGGCTGTGACAGCGGTAATGAGATTGCGCCGAGCCGCGGCTGAGGCAGCTGCGTTGTTAGCAGTGTTGTTCAATTGTTCCGTCGTATTCGATGATGAGTATCCTTGGAGGGGGAGGGCAGTTGTGTGTCATAAATAACGGGATCATTTATAATAATTTGTCAACGAACAAAAATCCGTGGTATATATCAAATTGGAATCGACCGGTTTAAAAATAGTCGTAGATTGGGAAAATTTTGAATATATTTCATAGAAAGGGAAAATAAAAATAGAAACTAATTAGTTGAAAGTACAAATATATTGGCTATAAAAACAATGCTAATTACATACAATATGTTAAAACACTTTAAGGTTTATGTATATGAATCTATTATTATAAAACGGAAAGCCATGGTGAGAGCAAACAGAGACGGCAATATATTGTGAATACTTTTGAAAATAGTTTTTAGGGTTTTTTAAAGTATGATAATGTGTTTTGTAACTTATAACAATCACTTATATCAGTATTTATTTACATTTTTTTAATTTTTTTTAACAAATATAAAAAAAGTTCGTGTTCTATGCTGTTTGCTTTCCCATCGAAATGCATTTACATCAAGAGTCATGAATTAAAGCAAAAATCTTAATAATAATTTTATTAAAGAAGGAACAACTATTTATGAGAATAATAAGCACCTTCGGTTATTAGATTTTTATCATTCAGAAGCTGCTCCCCAACCTCGGCATCAAGATCTTTTAAATATATAAAAAATAAAAAATAAAACAAAAAATACAAAATAATTGTTGAAATAGAAAGAAGCGAAGAAAATTTCTTGTACTTTTGTTGTAGCTGATTTTTGTTTATGGTTTTCTTTGATTCGCTTAGTGCGACTGCGCAAAAGCTGCGTGATATTATTGCAATGAAAATGAATTGAAATCGATTATACATATATGTATGTATGCATATACTACGTACATAAGTAGTGAAGGGGATGGGATTATATTTTAAATAATAATAAAGTAACGTTATAATGTAAAAGAGCATTGGGAAAAGTAAAAAATAACGAAAGTCGAAGGTTTTTGATGCTTAGGAAAATTGCAGTATATCTATGCTGGAGTATGCGGTTCTAATGGAGAATTTACTGTTACAAAGTATGTGTTTAAACTTACATTTTTTATGCAAAATAATTGTAGTTAAAAGTCGAGGTAAGGTCTCAGTAAATATGTGGCCTAAATTTTTATTTATTACTACTTTGCAAATGAAACTAATATTTTTAATAAACCAAAAAATTATACAACATTGGTATTCGTGTTTATATACATAAATATGTACATACATCATTCTAGAATTCTAGTTTGCAAGTTGGTGAAGAGATAAAGAGAAGCAAAGGGTGATTTATTCTTCAAATTAAGAATTTTTCAACTAATTTGTATACTTCTTTTGTGTATTCCTATGTGCAATGTATTTTACAATACTAACAGCTTTCTGTCGGCAAAAAATGTATTTTAGTAGAATATTTTTTTTACATTCCGTCGACAGTCGGGTCTACGAAACCGAAACGGACGCGGAATTTTATCAGGACTGTTCACTCGCCAACATTTCTTTAATTTATTGCAGGGATATTTTTGCGGCTCCAATATTCTTTTTATCGGATTCAGAAAATTGGACCGATTTCAGATTTTTTTTTTAATTCTCATTGTTAAAAAATGAGAAATTGCGCTATTTCTACACGTTTTTTATGAACATATGTTTTTTGTAGGCATTGTGAAAAGCCCAAAAAAGAAAAACTCTAAACAACAGCCGGGCATTAAAATCAACACAATTCAATAACTAAAAACTATGATAAATTGAACCATTTCCTGCATTAAAATTTCAGATCGTCTGAGTAATAATTTTGTAAATTTTTCGCTCCTAGTATTTTTAAGGGTTTCTTATCTTTGTTATCTTTGACAAATGGAATAGAAAGCAGCTAAATAGTTCGGCTCATGAAATGGCAGATTACGACAGTTTTTACTTTTTACTACGGTACTTACTTATATCAAAGAATGATGATTGTGCACTCAAATCAGCGGTTATAATTTAATTATTGATTTAAATTCTAAATAAGACTAATGAAAAAAGCGAAAAATTCACTCAAAGAAAAAAAAAAATATTTGAAATAAGCAAATTTCAAAATATTTAAAGTGCTTAAACACTTTTTTATAATATTAATTTTAAAAATAGTTGCCCTACTATTGAGTGTGCATAAAGGGTGTGTAATTTGGTCAAAATACTATTATTATATTCGGATATAAACAAATTAAAAGCTTGCTCTTGATAAATGTTCTTTCAATAGCAGCCATTACAAAGTGCAAAGCAATAGAAATAATAATTGTCATGTTACCAAATTGTAAGATACGAAGATGAGCGATAGAATTAAATTAATAGTGAAAAAGCAAATGGCAAGAGTACGCATTTTAGTAAATAAGTAGAGAGTAAGTTAAATGTAATAGATAATAATGGATATGTTAGTATGTACTTTCAAATATTTACACATGCACGTACATTTTTGTGTGAATGTACACATGTAAATATACTGATATAACAACAATTGAATTGTTTCTGTGGTTATTTAATGCGCAACTTTATGTCCTACCTTCGCTTATCAAATCCTTGCTACTTTTGTTACGTTTAGTTGTTTTCATGTCGGTATCATCATTTTCGCCAGAGACCATTTCGAGATCGTCAGAAATCTCATCGTCATCAGACATTTCAGTAGTACCAAGAAATTCGAAATTAGCCATTACCGCGGCCTCAGTATCCAAAATTATGGCATCATTTTGTTGTGCTTTTTTTGCTGGTGTGCGACGACCTATTGAACAAAACCAAAATAATTTTTTTTAATGAAACAATATTTTGAAAATTATAAAATTAACTAACCCTCTGACTCCGCAGTGCGTTTATTATTCTCATTACCATTTATATTGGGACTGACATTCTCCTCCTGTTCGGAATTGTTATTGAGACCAAGTATTGAGCGCACTCGATTCGAACGTACATCGATTATATTATCTGTGTAACCGATTTCGGCCAAATACTGTCGTAGCATTTGTCTACCCTGCCGCCAAGTTGTATTCGATACTGAACTGTATGGTACTTCCGAATCAGGTGCTACTTCACTACCAAGACCAGCATCATCAGTTGGTGGCTTCAACTCGTTCAATTGAGGCGGATCAGTACCATATTTGAGTCGATAGAATTTGGCACGCTCTTGTCGCAAAGCGTACTCTAACATTTTAATGCGTCGTGTCAGATCTGATTTGAGGCTTTCGAGACATTTTCGTTCACCCAATAGCATTGCTATGCGCGCCTGCAAAGAAATTAATTAAAAATACAATATATTCTAGTATAAATAAATACATATGTGCATATTTTATCCACTTATATAATTGTGTAGACGATAATTAGGTTGATTATACTTTATAAATAAAATCTTGAAAGCTCTAAAAAATCTTTGGCTAAAATTGATTAAAATAATTTACTAAGAATCTTCTGTGCATATTTGACAAAAAATAAATAAATATATAAAATATTTGGTAGGCTTCAAAAAAATAAGATTTCGGTGTTGCATCTGACGCAAACAAGTTATTTGGTGTGATTGAATTTACAAACTTCTAATCCATGAGTCTTTGCAGATATTTAAATAGAATTAGATTTCTTTTATAAGAATTTGCGCATTAAAATAAGCATTATTTATAAAAGTGTTCTTAGAATAACTTGATTTAGATCGGTCAGTTTGTATACCAGCTGTAGCCATACATAGTGTTCCGATCTGAACAATTTTTTCAGAGATTCAGACCAAAACTGACGGAATATAAGCTGATAATATATGTAAATATTTTATAGTGTCTCTGATGCTTCCATCTGGATGTCACAAACTTCGTTGCAAACTTAATGCAAATTGTTTAGGGTATACAAAATTCTAATTGAATGCCCCTTTGCCTGATATGAGAAATTTCTATTGAACGTTGACACATGTATTTATTTAAGTATATTTGAATGAATGTATTTACATAAGTAAACAGCGAAAGCAACCAATATAACATAACAATTGTATCAGCAACAGGAGCGTTTTAAAATATTTCGCATTTACAATTGATTATACAAATGTAATTATTAATTGCGAAGCATGAGGCTATCTTGTTGAAAGCTCGACAAATAATGATGGGAAGGCATACTGTCGCGGCGCAACTCGTATATTCCGGCCAATATTACGTGCTCCAAACGCCATCAACACAAACAATACTATAACAATAACACATGGATATGAGAAATATTAATTAAAATTCAATGGGTGTATGATAAAAAGGAAGCAAATGGCAGAAATTATATGCACTTTACACAATCGATGCAGAGCGACAAATGAAGAAGCGATAAATATCGTACAAAAGATTGTCATTTAAAGATAAATGGATAAGGAAACAGTTAATATTTAATATAATAAAAAATTATATAGGTGTTTACCAAAGAAATAATGGCAACATCCGCATTGAAATGTTGGAAAACTAATTTAATTAGCGTCGAAAGATTATGTGTTTTCAAAAAGCGAAAAAAAAACTATAAACACATGTACATATGTATATGTATATATATACGATTGATAGCAGCGATTAACATATTGTTGAACTGATGATATGAGAATAATCGTTATTAGAGTCGCAAAAATCTACTCTGCCAGATAAGGAATAATCAGTCCATCAGATGTAAGTTTTTCTGAAATGACAGTTTTATTCATCTTAGATCAGAACTGGAAAGATCTCGCTGTTTTAAGCGTAGATGTAGCAGGGTTATGTTCAGGGTTTGGTTATCCATAAACAAAGAAATAAACGCATTTCATTCACTGCTTGCTGTCTTAACTTAAATACAATATATTTTTATCCCTATTTCAAATTGCGTTATTTGATGCTGTGAACTGGTCGTATACTACTTTAGTCTAATATTCTCACTGTTGGGTTAAAAATAAAAAACATAAACTGTGGAAAAATCAGTCCGTAATATTACCTTTGGGATTTTGGGATAACATTTGCATACTGTTCTTCTTTTTTTTTGTACTTTTCAAAGCCCAAAATGAAAGCTGTCAAGTGAAGAGCGTCAGATAGGACACAAAAAGAAGAACGGTGTGAAGTAGATACATATGTATGTGTTCATAGCATTTCGCCGCCCATGAATGGTGTTGGCTAAATGTAAATAATAGTTGTCTCGTACAAATATAAATAGGTGTGGCTTCACGAAGAAGGGAGAGATATACACTTGTGCTCATATAATTAAGTCATTCAGTACTTTTTTACAACATGTAAAAAAAACAAGGTATATTTCTTTATGCAACATCCCTAATATTGCGCGAGCAAAAAGTTCCGTTATTCTAGGAACGCCACCGATTTACAGCGCATTCAAGTATTTTCRTTTGGGAGAGTTTAAATGAATTTTCCATTTATTATCAATTAAAGTGTGCTCACATAATTAAGTCATTCTGTTTGAAACGGGTAAATTAAAATTTTTTCGCCACAATTTACATCAATAATGTTCTTTTTTACTAAATTAAGTTATTTTTAACAAAATTTGTAGTCATCGTCATCATGGGCAAGAATAAAAGCACAACTTTAAGCGAAAGAAGGGTCATATGGGAATGTTTTCAAAAATATCAAAATATTGCCGAAGTTGTAGATGTAGAGGCAAAATTAATAACGCTGTTCAATTTTATAAAAAAAAAATAAGACTTTTGAAAATTTACCGCGTAAAAAGCTAAGAAAGACCACCCGTTCTGACGATAGGGCCTTAGTAAGGCTAAGTAAGTCTGATCCATTTTTAACCTCCACAGAAATTATTGCTCAATTAGAGGAATACCACGGCGTACAAATATCTGCACAAACTGTACGAAGACGACTACAAGAAAAATCATTGAATGGCCTTTTAGCAAGACGAAAACATAACGTTCCAAAAAAAAAATATTGAAAAGCGAAAAGCGTTTGCTAAAGACCATCTCTGGAAGGACTCTAAATTTTGGAATTTGGTGGTTTGGAGTGACGAATCCAAATTTAATGTATTTGGTAATGATGGGAAACCATATTTAGGACGACCCCTTTGCAAGAATTCAATCCCAAATGTGGGGTTGTCATCAGGCGTTGGCCCGATTATTAAAATAGACGGGAAAATGACAGGTGAAAATGGAATACTGGAGAACAACTTAGACGGTGATTATGTGGACAACTTACCGTTAGCTGGGATTTTCCAGCACGATAACGACCCTAAACTCGCGGGTCGTTAAAACTTGGATACGTAGTCGAAATATTAAAATTCTGGATTGGCCAGCTCAAAATCCGGACCTAAACTCCATAGAAAACCTATGGGGGATTATAAAAAGAGCCGTAGCTGCACGAAAACCTCGCAACAAAGATTCTTTATGGGAAATAATACAGGCAGAGTGGTACAAAATAAGTCCCGCTCACGTATACTTCGAATAACTACATTTTTCTTTAGGTGACTTAATTATATGAGCACAGCAACATGGATGGGCTAAGCGAATGAACGCAATATTTTTATTATTTTAGAAGTTAAATAAAAAATAAGTATTCTGTTTTGAAATRAATTAAAATTTCTTCCATTTTTTGTAAAATTAAGTTTCATTCCTGTACCATAGAAGTTGCTTTGAATAAACTTTCGTTCTGTTACTGGCGTGACTTAATTATGTGAGCACAAGTGTACATACACAAAAATCAATTTAAATTCACATGTGGACATAACCCCTTAAATAAGCTTGCTTATGTATACGTTTCTGTGCATATATATGTATGACTCGAAAGTAGATTAGCGCCACCATCGGAAGAAAACATTATAATTGTCCCCCGACTTCATCATTTTGTCGCTGGCGGTTAGTGCTAATTCAATTGTTAATTAATTGAATCATTTTGTTGCCATAACAGCAGTCCAACCGACCAATTACTCAGTCACTCAGTTTGTTAGTCTGCTAGTGTTCTGCGGTCGCCATGTCTGTCGACTGTTAACGCACATACACTAGTATTGTATAATATGTTAAATTTTTTGAGATCGGTGGGTGGATGACGTGCGCAGCTGGCGTCTCTACAACGCAAGGGATGCGTCTTGGTTGTTGAAAGTCTTCATGTGGTAGGTTAGTTTACCAGTCACGTAAACCATTTTTCTTTCAATATCCATAATATTTATGAAACGAAATTAATTGATTTCAGTATACAATAAATTAATAACCATCGAAGAGTTTTCAATAAGAGGTTTGCATAAAGGGATTGAAAGACTGACATTCGCTGCCATTATATTTTACGAAATTAAATTACATTGAAAATTTTCGGATTAACAAGTAATTATCCGGTGAAATGGATATTGTTCGGCTACTCTTTGTATACGAATTTGCATAAATAAGCACATATACATATGTATGTTTATATATGCACATATAAGTTGTCAATTGAGCAAACAAGCTTTTAATAATTAAATTGATTAGCGGGGCCAACTTAAAATCCTTGAAACAATTGAAAATTATGAAACGCCCAAATAATTTTCCTAACCAAACAAAAACTTTGTGTTTGATAAGAATGTTTTAAAACATTTTATGGATAAGCGTGACATTTCAAAAGATAAGTGGTAAAAGTATAAAATCGGTGTAGCATTAAATAAACGTGGTCTCCGATGACGTTAAAAATATTATCGGGGTCCCACTTTCTCCGTGAAAGAAACCTAAAAACAAAACTCTACTAGAAGATATTGTCCAAAGACCTGTAGTCGAAAAAAATTAAAAATTGACAAAATTAGAGCCACAAGGTTGTTTTGAGAAAAACGCTTTTGTAAGTAAACTGACGAAGCTGATTGAACTGACTTGAAAACTATTTGAGATATAAATTTAAAATTGTAGTAAGTTATTTTTAAAGGTAAATCCTATCAAAATATGGAAAAAAATTAATTTGTAAAAATTTCACACTATGTGTAAGTGGTGTGCCCTTAACTCGAGCTCGTCGATTCATTTAATTTGATTTGTTTAAATTATTTAGAATAAAACAAGCAAGTTTATAAATACGAACTAATTAATATTAGAATCGGGTTAAGAGGATGATAAATGATAAAAATAAATAGTACAGTAATGTATACACATAAATTATTGCAGAACAACTAGGAGATATAATTATAAAACGAAATAAATTTCTCGCAAAAGATTAATGTTCACAATGGCAAAGCAAAGGTGTGGCACTAATTTATTGAGCGCCGCACTGTCTCGATACTACTGCCATATATGCTTATGTATGAATATGAATGCTCATAAAGGATAAAATATGAAATGAAAATGAGAAGAGGTGAAACCCGGCAAAGTACTCTTGCTGAAATAATGCTGACATTTGACGTTTCCGCTCAACATATTCATTTAACAGCTTTACGTACTGATAACTCTATAGATCCGATACTACACGCATACCTACATACAGGAGACAGACCCACAAGCAATTGTGAAAGGACATACTACCGACGCCACTACCACCAGTCTTGTGGGTGGTCCATAAACATTCATATTGTATAAACCTACAAATGCTTAAGCGAGTGCACATTAAGTTCTTGACTGATGGGTTACACCGATGGAAGTTGTTAAACTATTACGTGCCTCTTAAATGGAATTGAAGCTGAATGAGCTATTTTTACGGTGTATTGTGTACTTAAGAGCGGGTACTATGGTATTGTGTATGGCTTTGAACTTGGGTGCATGCGTGCTTAACATGGTGCACAGCAATACAAAACAATAAAACAAGTAAGAGAGAAAATGAAGAAATTAAACGACAACTCGCTAAAGGGGACATAGAAAGGGAGTGGCGCAAATTAAATTAAAATATCATTAGCATAATTATGTTTACTATGCTGCTGGAAACGCACAATCTCGTACTCTTATTCATATATACTTACATACATATGTATTTGCAAACTGTATTTATGTGTAATGGAGTATAAAATGTGTCTATAAGCTCGCTAAGTAGACAATAATTAATGATAAACCACAGAAAGAGAAATGCAGGCAAATGCATTATGGTTTTGCGTTAGTAAACGAGCATTGAAAGCGCAACAATGCAAGAGCGCATTAAATACAATTTTGTTTTATTCATAAAAAAGTGTAAAATGCTTTTACTTTCACAAAGCTATTAGAGTGAGATTTTAGTGTTTTGCTAATTTCGACATAATGCGATTTTATCTCAAATTTTTACATTTTTACAAAAAATAACTACTGACTGCAGTCATATAGAATATAATTGGTTGACTCTGGCCGATTTTGTAAACATTTATGTAGGGTAAAGCCTACCAGGGTGATAATTCGAAAATTGATGGACTAGTTCCCATATACTGTTGAAAAGCTGGCTAAGTATTTACAAATAACACCATGTAAATAGAATAATCGCATTACAACATTCACACTAGCAATTTTGAAAAAGAGTTGTCGGCTTAAAACTTTTGATTGCATGTGTTTTATAATTTTGTACACCACTGTAAGCATTTTCAAGTAATTTTATCGTTAATTACAAATGAAAGTTTAATCGCGATCGTGTGTTTTATGTACAAATTGCATGTTCTTGCAATATTATTAGTGTTATTTTGACTTGCCACAAATGATGTGCGGCATTGAAGGAACCCATCTTAAACGTGTAGATTTTATTTTTTTTGTGCGGCAGTTCTTACCTCGTCTACATCTACACGATTCTTTTAATTTAAAATTTTCTGGTGCTAATAGTGTTGCATGCTACCTGCCAGACTTATATGTACTCGCACAATGCATGCATGCATGCAACTTTCCAGTCCACTCACAAATTTGTTAAATTATTTAGCATTGAATAAATTTATACGCCCACCCATCACCCATTGCCAGCATTTCGAATATAAACTATTACCCCCACTCTGCACACAAATGTTTGCACGTGCAACTATGCGGCGTTATTAACTGTAACGCCATCTCAGCTGCAACACATTGTTTGCACATTTCAGCTGCATGAGCAAGTATATATGTATGTACTACGTATGAATATTTGCTTATGGCTTTCTGCTGCTTTTGTATTTACTAATTTGTGAATTTCTGAAAATTTTTTGTGCCTTAAATGCCATGTAAAGTTTAAGTGGGCATTATTTTGACACCATTTAATTCTGTATCAAATTGCTGAATTGGGAATGCTTAAATATATTTTAATTTGTTTCGTATTGTTTTTGTTAATTATAAATAGTCTTAAGATAAGACAGATAGACAAGGATTGCACAGTGACCTTAGAGATTGTGTTGTTAAAGTCCAATATACAAGTGCTGTGATCCTTGTTAGGAAACGTGGATCGCAGGGCCTTTATACTATGCAGTCGATTAGCAGGTGTTCTGGAGTTTCCGGCTCCCTGTCGCCGGGCCGACCTTTTTCGCAAGAAGCTAGGCGCATTTATATATGTTCTTCGTCAGCTTGCAGTGGTCAGTGTAGAATACGACATACACTGTGCCGCCTGGCTGGTTAATATTAAAGAATAATATTCTTTAAATCCAAAAATAAACTCTACACCTTTTTGGCTTTTTACATTTCTATCAATATTTCAAAATAATTTAAGCTTTTCCTTAAATCGTATAAACTCTAGCTGTGTACTCTAGTAAAGTTTGGGATTACTCTGCCATTATACACATACGAATCAAATAAACCTTCAAATAAAAGAGAGGAAAGGAAAAGGCAATAATGAAATGGTTCGATGTGCCCTCGTCAGCACAATCATATAACGCCTATAGCCAGCGAACGCATCAGTACAAACACAACAACAAAGGTATGAATAGACAGTTGGGCGAATAAACAAGGTCGCAGTGACAAATGGCTGCTGACACTTGATGGTTTCAAAGTATGTGGTAAATGCTAAAAAGCACCGGTTTCCAACGATTAAAAATATACACATGTGCAACCAGTAGGAAACTGGCACAAACAAGTTTATACGGCGAAATTGGTGCAACTTCAAATAAGGGGTAGTTGCAAAGTAGTTCTTCCGTGAAAAAAAAAAAATCTTTCATCAAAAAATGTACTAAAACCCATGCTATTGTATTCATTTTAATAAATATTCAAATATGGTAGTACAAAACGTGTTGCGAACAAAAGTACTTTCGTCATATTGAAAATCAGAAAAAATATTCAAAGTAAGAAAGTGCCCATCTGGAAAAAACAAACCCAATGAAACCAGTTAGTGACTAGTTCAATTTTTGATGACTAAAACTGTTTACAAGCACACCATACATATAATAACAGTATGCAAGGTGAAGACCAAGAACAAGTATGCAGTAAGTGTGATTACCAGCCACGCGCTCTTACTCGCTGCCATTCGTTCAGCAGCAGATTGATACACTTGTACATTTCGTAGTTGTTCGCTTTATTCGCAAAATGACGTTAGGAAAATGTCAACAAGTAAAGGCCGTTTACATTTACATTTGGTCCGGTTTGATGGTGATCAAGTTGTGTTGCTTTAATGCTCATATTTATGTACGCCAAGTGGGCGCCAACAATAGCCGGCCGGTAAGTCTGTGAAAAGCCAACGCCAAGTTTTCATATATTTAGCAAAACATAAAAAATAAAAAATAAAAAAAAACAACAAATTTACATACATATGTATATATTAATTTAAGACAACCCGTTATGCGGGGGTACATACATAGTACATATGTCGCTTTCTCATATTTGATTTTGTCTGAGTTGTTGGGTGAAAAGATTTGACAAAAGCTTATCTAAATTGCAAAGCAAAACAAAAAAATACTTTAAATAGAAGAAAGTTCTGTAGCTAACTACATGTTTGGCACATTCTTTGGACATGTGTAAATTATCGACGTTTAGATATAAGTTACTTGTTTTTAACATCTTATACTTCTTAAACGTGAACGTTAAATAATATCGCAAATAATTGTCGCACTATAAATATGAAAAAGAAATTCAAATTTAAACGGAACACACCCAGGCGTGCAATAACAGGTCCATAAAAATTATCAACAATTTCATTTACTATGTAGCAAAAACGTCTCTCTTTAATGCTCATAACTTTTAAATACTTGTGCTTATAATAATCTATAAGCAAGTTAGTAAGTACAAATGTATGTATGTGGAAACGAAATTCCAAGGAATGAAAATAAAAACAACAAAGTGTTGGAGAACATTTTCTGTAGGTGCAATATAGGACATGTATGAACATATAAATGTACATAAGGGTGTCAACGGTTACGGTTACAAAAATGGTTACTTTTTTTTTGCCAAAGTCAAAGTAATCACATAAGCACGTTCCAATGCCGGACACAAAAACTACTTAGGTACTATGTTTTTAAATTACCTTCGGTTAACGGACAAGATTTTGTTAAATCTATAAAACAAAAAGCTACAATATAAGTTCCCGTTATTTTATTTTTATTAATTTGTGGAATTGATTTTTTTTACCAATAAATTTGGAAAAGTAAAATCATTTAGCAAAGTTATAAATTGAAAACAAAAAGCTTTTTATGTTGGATCCCTTTTTTAGTAAACAATCTGAAATGCCAAGGCGTTTGCCAAAAAAGGAAACAATGAATAAATAACGGATACCCTAATGTATATGCAGTGACGCTGATTGCGTGACGTTGCTTTTTTTATAGCCAATTTTTGCGGAAATGAAGTAGTAAGAGGCGCACATTGTGCTTTAAGAAAATGTTATACAATGAGATAGTGGAATTCCAAACAAAAATACAGAAATATGTGGAAATTATATAAACATATATTATATATACTTAGGAATACACATTCATACTATATAAAAACGTATTGAAAACAAATGATCAATTAAACCTCTATTCACAATGTATTATTTCTTTTTAAAGTGTGGATTTTTGCACAGTGTGGAATTTTTTGTAATCAACTATTAAACAAGTTTAAATGAACACCCCCTTGACAAAAACTGACAACAATATCGATTTACTTATTACGATCCATTTAGGAAACAAAAAATGTCAACAAAATCGATTTCCTTTTTTCAATACAGTTAGGAAACTAAAAAGGTATACTTATCAGAAGTACATACAATAATTTAATTGACTGCTACTGCTTATACATATGTATATCATATAAAACATTTTACCGATAAGCGGCTATGTGTAATCATATTTTACAATTTGAACGATATGTGAAGAAAATGTGTTGAAATACAAAAGAGAAAAAGGAATATATGAATAATGGTTACAATTTGTAATTATAGGTTTGTAATATTAATTTATAGAAGCACAAACTGAAAGCTTTGTAAGTTTGTAAGACAAACAGAGCAGAATAGATTCCGCAGTAAACTCGGTAAAGAAATGAAAGGAAATCTTAGTTGTTTTAAAATAGTATCAAAACAAATATATAACACAAAATATATATAATAACATGAGCAGGTTTTCTTTCATTGGAGTTTACTGAAGCGATCATAAGCGAATAACAAGATTAATGAAATGGAAAATGCAATTTAACATATTTAAAATACACATGAACGTGAATATATAACTGATAGGGAAGAAAAATAATATTTAGCAAATAAAGAAATATAATTTATGTACATGTAGATGACAGTCTAAATAAACCAAACTAAAATGCATGTTGTTGTTGTTGTTGTTGTTGTAACGATTATCAGTCCCCGTTGGGATGGTGAGGGTTATCAGTGTTGTCGTCGATGTCATC